>NC_086321.1:284859709-284939709 GCF_036172605.1 Pelobates fuscus | reverse complement strand
ATATGGGGTACTTTGACGTAGTTGGCAGGCTTATGCAATGTATGATCATATAATGTAACTAAACCCCCATAATTTTTTTTCCTAGGTGAGGTGATAACCATATTATGTTAGATAAAACCATGTTGACAAAATAGCTGCTGCACCATTATGGAAACACGTCTACTCCACTTTCTTAAATATCATATAGAATGATACATTTGTGGCAGAAATTTCCCATTAGTTAAAGAGGAACTGTTGTTTCCCAGAAATTCTAATATTATGTTTACTTATTCTCTATATTTAACAAATCTGCGTTAGTGAGATCTCAAAATGAAAGATAGAAGCACCAAAGTCTATATTATAGAACGAAACAGAAAAAAATGTATATAGAATGTTCAAATCATGAATAAATGCTGATAGAATTTTTTTAATTATGAAAAAGAGACATCCTTTATTAAATAAACTGCAGCTTTAAAATGAAATGGGTAATAAAATGAGTAAGAATATCTGATCAGGCAATCATAAGAGAGTTTACAAATACAGTTTAATAAGTCAAGTCTGAACCGTACTTAAAAAAAAAATAAAAATCTATAACCTATGTATGTCTACTAGATAAAATACATTTATAAAAACAATCCTTGCAAAACACCTATAAAATTGTCACATTCATTAATCAATATGCAATCAATGTCCAAAAGTCCTTAAGGTAGTCACATGTCCTGTTGCTGTTCGTTAGAGGTAATGTATTACACATTCCCATGTACAACAATTTAGTGGAAGCACCTAAAAAGTGCAAAACAGACATAGGCTTCTATGGTGACATAAAGTTTATTGAATAAAAATGAAAACAAAATATAGCATATAATTGGACCTTCCACCCCCACACCAACCCTGATATCACAGGATAAAAACTCAACAGGGCAGTATATTGAAACAGTAATAATGGATGATGATTTTTTTTAATACTGTTACTGTTCCAGTATACTGAATGGGGGGTACTTATATGTTCTTTTTTTTTTAATATCCATTGTAATTCAATAAACTATATTTCACCATAGAAGCCTATGTCTGTTTTGCTCTTTTTAGGTGCTTTTACTAAACTTAAGTAATACAATGAGTCTTTTTAAAGTTGAGGCCAATACAAAGAATTGTATATTCCAAAAATTGGTTATATTCATTGATGTTGGTAAAATAGTTATTCTTAATAGTAGTTCATTTGACCATGTGTAGTTTTCTATTAAATGTCTTGTTAATGGCATTGATTACCTCTTTGTTTCTTAAGCTGTAAATGATTGGATTCAATACTGGTGATGCAATAGCATACAAAGCAGACACAACCTTGTCAGCTTCTAGTTCGTTGCTAAAGGCCGGTCGCACGTATGTGTAGATGACACCTCCGTAGAAGAGAGTCACCACTGTGAGGTGTGAGGCACACGTGGAGAATGCCTTCTTTTTCTTCTCTGCCGAACGTATTTTCATAATGGTTGAGATTATATATGTATAGGATATAACTGTGAGAATAAAGCAAATCATTCCAAGCAATACGTCTGAAGCCACAATGACCACATCATTGATGTACCGGTCAGAGTTGGCCAGTTTAAGTACAGGTGGGATCTCACAGAAGAAATGGTCAATGATCTTTTCTTCCTTAAAGGATAGTTTTAAGATGAGGCAAGTGTGGGTCATTGAGTTTGCTGAACCCAAAATCCAGGCAGCTCCAGCTAAACACGTACAAGCTGCTCTGTTCATTATTGTCTTGTAGCGCAAAGGAAAACATATGGCCACATAGCGGTCATAAGCCATCACTGTCAACAATATCAACTCTGTACTCAAAGCTGCCGTAAAGAGGTATAACTGTGAAATACAACCAGAATATGAAATAGTTTTCTGCTCTATGACAAGAATCTGCAGCATCTTAGGGATAGCAGCTGTTGTACAGCAAATGTCCAATATGGAAAGGTTAATTAGAAAAAAATACATTGGGGTGTGAAGACGGGAATCAGAGCTAATGACGATAGCAATCAGAATATTTCCTGCAAATGCCATTATATATATAAGTAAGAATATGATGAACAAGACTGGTTGGAGGTATGGGTAATGGGAGAGTCCAACAAGGTAGAATTGCATATTTGGTGTATGGTTCATTTTGTTGCTGCAGAAAAAAAAAAGAAATAGACAAAAAACACATTATATTAAATAGTTATATAAAAACCATGAGTACATATAGCATTTCCAGGATGCATGCAATAATCATAACTATTTTTAAAATTAATTTTGTATTATTTAACAACATATTCCACAGTGCTGTACGTTAAATAAACAGAAATGTTAAATAAACATAAAGGAAAAAAGTGGCGGCACTGGCCTTGCTCAAACAAGCTTACACAAAAGGGAAACCAGATTGTACATGAATATATGAAAACCCCTATGGGTTAAATGGAAATTGTAGAATAAGAAGGTATAAAAAAGCTTAGATAAAGTGGAAATTAAAGAGCTATTTCATAAGCTTTCCCAAAGATGGTTCTAAGTATTTTCTTTTTAAATGGGGGTAGAATTAGGAAAGGTATGTGTTATGAAAGACTTCAGATGGCAGATGTTGTTGATCCTTATGACTGGACACTTGGTGAAGCCTGTGACGTGGAAATGCCTCCAGAGAACATACAAAAGTCACTGACATATCAGAAGGGCCAAAAATGTTGGCATTTGACAATTAAAGGACAACTTAAGTCACCCAGGACACTTTTTAATGAGGTGGTCTGGGTACAGTGGCCCTGTCCTTGTAACCCTGCAATGTAAAACATGTAAAACACTCCAGACCCCTTATGCACTCCAGCTTGCTTTGCATGTGAAGAATGTGTCCTCTTTTATACATTAATCTTGTTATGCGCCCTGGCTGTCAATCAGACAACTGATCTTGTTACTTCCTGGTTGTTTAGCTCAGTTGAGCTAAACTCAAGAAGCTGGCAATTACACAGCAGGGGTGTAGCGAAGGGAGGTAGGCGTGGGGAGGCTGCCATTGGGTACTGGTTTGATGGAGCACACTGCTGGCATCAGAGACCAACTATCTCCAATGCCAGTATAGAAGCAGGTAGGCTGATGGAGCTCTAACTCTGCAGTCCATCAAAGGCCCAATCTTCTTGCTCTCCCTCCTACACTACTCCACTCGGTGGCTCTAGGAGGAAGTAATATCACAGCATATCAATTCCTCCCAGTGCTCTATGAAAGTTGGGTGGGAAGGGTAACCTCCATTAACACACAGAGATCAATCTGGAAAGCAACACCCCTGCAGTGATATGGAAAACCAAGAGGAGCTTGGCTGAAAATGGCATGCACAATATTCCAATGGCCATTTAAGTGTAAGCTCATCTGCCACATCAAGGCAAAACCTATTAGGTGAGTCCTACAAAAGCAATTCACCTGGCTGTCTTCAGCTAAAAGGTTAAATCTCTAATGAAACAGAGACAGCCATGTTACGGTGCTGCTGCCCACCCCATGTGTTTAGAAAAATACCTCTCTATCTCATTAGATATAGATAATTTTCTTTAAATCTTTTTTTTAACCTCCTAGTTGAAGCCTACACTAACAATTCCCCTTGCTGCTTTCAGCAGAAAGCTAAAATTTTAGCTTTTTGCTGAAAGCAGCAAGGGTAATTGTTAGTGTAGGGCTTCAACTAAGAGGTTTTGCGTTGACGTGGCAGGTGAGCTTACACTTAAATGGCCGTTGGAGTGATACTAAAAACCCTCCAGATATTTAAATGTCCATAGGGATTTGGGTTAGTGTGCAAGTAACACAAGCAACTTTGGTTTCTACTTAAAAAACTGTTGCTTGCTCTCAGTATTATTTTAATTTCTTCCCATCTCCGAATGCAACATCCTAATTCAGTAAGCAAGCAAACCATCATTTGCTATCAATAACCACCCTCATTTGCACCATTGTTCCAACTTTCTTTCTTTAATGTTCCTTTAGGCTGGCTAGTATATGAATAATGCTTTTAGTTGTCTCTTGTGTCGTAAGAATGACTGCAAGGTAGAAAGCTATATATTTATATATAAGATGAAAAAGGTTTGGAGGTTAACTGCATGGAAGAGTTAAAAGTTTAAAGGACCACTATAGGCACCCAGACCACTTCAGCTCAATTAAGTGGTCTGGGTGCCAGGTCCATCTAGGGTTAACCCTGCCTGCTGTAAACATAGCAGTTTCAGAGAAACTGCTATGTTTACATATGGGTTAATCCAGCCTCTAGTGGCTGTCTCACTGACAGCCGCTAGAGGCGCTTCCGTGCTTCTCACTGTGATTTTCACAGTGAGAAGACGCCAGCGTCCATAGGAAAGCATTGATAATGCTTTCCTATGGACTGGCTGAATGCGCGCGTGGCTCGTGCCGCGCATGCGCATTCAGCCGAGGAGGAGGCGAGGAGGAGAGTAGGAGGAGAGGAGGAGGAGAGTCCCCCGCCTGGCGCTGGAGAAAGAGGTAAATTTAACCCCTTTCACCCCCTAGAGCCCGGCAGGAGGGGAGCCCTGAGTGTGGGGGCACCCTCAGGGCACTATAGTGCCAGGAAAACGAGTATGTTTTCATGGCACTATAGTGGTCCTTTAAGAGATGCAAAAGCAATGAACTATGTGGGTCATATTGGTGGCAACACCAATAACCTCATATAGATTCTGTTCTAAATGTGATTGTGATTCAGTGGGTCATATGGAAATGAAATTAAAAAACACTTAAAATGGAATAAAATTGTAAACTATGTAAATTTAGAGAATTTTACTTTTCATTGTCTATTTGCCAAAACCAGACATGTATATCATATATTATATACAGAAAAATGAATTTACATATCTACAAAAGTGACCAGTGTATATTAACCAATAGTGTGACAGTTTAAGTGTGGCAAACTCTTTAATAAATTACACTCAGAAGACATAGACCACGGTAATAGCATAAAGGGGTGCCTACTGGATATTGTGGTATTGTAAAAAATTATAAATTTTTGACATTATTCTTATTTTATTATTTATATAGCGCCATCAGATTCCGTAGCGCTGTACAATGGGTGGACTAACAGACATGTAATTGTAACCAGACAACTGAACGCACAGGAACAGAGGGGTGGAGGGCCCCATCATCAGACTTGTGAATTTAAAAGCATAGCATACTATATCAAAGCTAAATCAAAGCTTCAGAATCCACAAATGTAATGTTCAATACATCTCACAACATTCACATTAAAATAAAGTAAGAATCTGCTAAACCA
Organism: Pelobates fuscus; assembly: GCF_036172605.1. Classification (NCBI taxonomy): domain Eukaryota; kingdom Metazoa; phylum Chordata; class Amphibia; order Anura; family Pelobatidae; genus Pelobates; species Pelobates fuscus. The sequence continues at coordinate 284,934,479 of NC_086321.1, read as the reverse complement.
CTTAGTAGCTTGGTCGATGTTCCCCATTGTCTATATAGTATCTGTGTACTGTATACCTATACAATGGTGCTATACTCAAAATGTGGTCCTTTACAGTCGTGTCTGTGATGGAACAATCGAGTGTCATAAACATGTATATTCCAAATAAAAGAAATAATACTGTAAACGGTTAAGCATATAGGCTGTATACGTATCTGCTTGAATAGAATCTCGCTGATCTATTTTACATGCTGAAATCAATCCAGGTGAACAAATACAAAGATGCTTCCTATGCTTATATTTCCATTATCCAGTTACATGTTTCACTGCTGTTAACAGCTCAGCCTTTGTTGAAGCAAACCAATACCAACCCTGACAAGTTAATCCGCAGCCATCGTGGCCTTTACCTAGGTTTGCAAAATGAAAGTGACAGTTCAACATTATCTTCCAGCACCATCAATCTAATGATGCATTAAAGGGACACTATAGTCACCTGAACAACTTTAGCTTAATGAAGCAGTTTTGGTGTATAGAACATGCCCCTGCAGCCTCACTGCTCAATCCTCTGCCATTTAGGAGTTAAATCCCTTTGTTTATGAACCCTAGTCACACCTCCCTGCATGTGACTTGCACAGCCTTCCATAAACACTTCCTGTAAAGAGAGCCCTATTTAGGCTTTCTTTTTTACAAGTTCTGTTTAATTAAGATTTTCTTATCCCCTGCTATGTTAATAGCTTGCTAGACCCTGCAAGAGCCTCCTGTATGTGATTAAAGTTCAATTTAGAGATTGAGATACAATTATTTAACCCCTTAAGGACCAAACTTCTGGATTAAAAGGGAATCATGACATGTCACACATGTCATGTGTCCTTAACGGGTTAAGGTAAATTACATCTGTTTGAAAGTGAAACCAGTTATTTTTTTCATGCAGGCTCTGTCAATCATAGCCAGGGGAGGTGTGGCTAGGGCTGCATAAACAGAAACAAAGTGATTTAACTCCTAAATGACAGTGAATTGAGCAGTGAAATTGCAGGGGAATGATCTATACACTAAAACTGCTTTATTTAGCTAAAGTGATTTAGGTGACTATAGTGTTCCTTTAACATTGTCCCAGATATTGTAAGCCTCTTCCCTCCAAAGACTGCATGACAGACACTAAATTTAGCGTATGGGGCATGTGTTGTTTATGACAGCATCTTCAATAAATTGCAAACATTTTAATTATTTACTATATTTCATAAATACAAAAGTATGTTCACAACAGATACAAACTCATATAAATAATAAGATACATGTAAAATCAGGGTGCACACAAATGAAAATTAGCTTTACTAAAACCCATCACACAATGACACTTTGATAAGTGACACAACAGCACAGCATCTAGTATACCTTCTTATGTGGAAAAAATCACCTGGGAGTAAAAACAGCCACACTGCTCAGCTACAAATCACAGGCCTATATTGTGAATTAGACAATGTGCAATATTAGAAAGAAATATCTTTAAAGTGACACATTTATGTTGCCTGAAAAAGAAAAAAAACATAGGCTATTTGGGGGCATACAATTGTGTTCTCTTCACATGTGTCTATTCTAAGCCTTGATTTATAATAGGAAAGCCTTACACAGAGAATATATATCCTATTCACACCACATAACACACACAGTTATATAATAATGCACTCTAAATACAATGACAAAAACTTCAAGTGCTGTTTTTCAAAATCTTATAAACTGTAAATCTCAAACATACCATAAAGAATCACAGCATTTTATATCATCTTATTAGCATCATGTTGAAGACAGCTTTTGATCAATATTTGAGTAGATGGAACAATCCTTCCACCATAACCACTAAATATTACTGTAACATAGAAACATAGAATGTGACAGCAGATAAGAACCATTCGGCCCATCTAGTCTGCCCAATTTTACTGTAGTGGTTATGGTACCAGGAATTTCCTGGCAACCCTAATCCTAAATTTTAGAATGTTTTGATTTCTTACCGGAGTCTGCTGGGCACCACTCCCTGCCTCTATATATTCCAACAGCTTGGGAGGTTCCACCAGCAATCCTGAGCTAAGCCCTGTAATGCAGGGCTAGCTCATTAGTGAAAAAAGAAAAAAGGAAACCGCGCCCTTATTTTGATACGAACATACGTACTCCTTATGGTGGTATAATGGTATACTCAAATCCTTATGGTCGTATAATAATATACCTCAAAAAAAAGAGAGAAATATACAAAATAATAGTGTAACCCTGTAAATATTTAGAAAGCAATAGAAAGAATATAAGGTAGTACACTCACATATAGCAGAGCTAAATACAGAGCTCTGCTGTTTTAGCGCGTAGACGGAATGATCCCCGTCCTAGGATAAATATGAGGTAGTCCATGTCTTGATGGTCTCAAACAGAGAAAACAGACAGGAAGATCCACATAGTGTAGTAGATACTAATATAAATATGGGTGATAAATGAATAGAAAATATCGTACTCACATTTACTAGAGCGTACCTCGCTCTAGTTAATAGCGCATAGGTGGTATAATCCCCACCAAGGAATAAAGATGTAAACCAGGAGCAAAATATAGTGGAAATCTCAGAGTAATAAAAAGTTAAAATTATAACTATTTATTATACTTATAAATCAGTAAAAAACAATATATATAAAATACTCAATGAGAAAGTCCATAAAAAATCCACTTTACGCGTTTCACCTATAGAGGCTTCTTCAGAAGTGTGGATAGAGTCCTGGTAATGTCCAAATATATATGCCAGCTCATTGGCTGAGAGTTTCAACTGATCCCTGCATCGCCATGCTTGGCTAAGACAGAGAGCTTTTGGCTCTCTGTCAGAGGTATTAAAGGTTTCGAGCGGCGTCTGCTGACCGTAGGTAAGAAGTCAAAACACTCTAAAATGGTTTGATTACTTACAATGGTGGGTGCCAGGGCACTCTTGGCACACTGTAGTGGTTATGGTGCTTAGAGTGTTCCTTTAAACTGATTCCTGTACAATAAATAAATTAATGACTTGATTCTGTACATAACTACATACCTAAGTACTTTTTTTTTTTTTAGATATTTGTCTAAAGCTTCCAAGAAGCACATACAGATTTACTGTTTCTTTACACAACATAGAACAAACAATAGGGCAAAATGAAATAATGATATGATAAGCACATCTTAAGTGAGAAAACACTCTACAAATCAATGTGCCAGTGTTGTGGGCATCAGTCACTTTTTTGCAGTATGTAGCCATGGCATTGATAAGGGTATAGTTGAAAGGTGAACGTCACAGGTTGCCCATGAAAAATAACATTGTTACTACAAATAATGAATTAGCCCTACCAAGCAGTTTTTATTCTGATAGACAGTTTTAACACTAATAGGTGCCATAGAAAGGAGGGAGAAATTCCAATCCACTCCTATTGTAAAGCGCTGCGGAATAAGCTGGCACTATATAAATACCAATAATAGTAATAATAATAATAAAGCGAACAAAAAGGAGGAAAGGAAGCCTTGAACGAGCACTCAGTGGTCAGGGGATAACCCTCAAAAAACTACCAGGGTAGTAACAAGCAAAACAGAAAAAGATGAGTGCCCTATATCATTAATACATAACTTTTAATAATATGTTAAAAGTTGGTGAACCCACCAACAAAATAAATACCAATAGAACCTGTTATAGTTCCGATACAATACAGTGTCAAAAATGATAATGTGTCTTAAATATAGTGATCTTGACAGACTATAACAGATATTCCAGCGTGAGAGGGGTTAAAACCCAATCTTGTAGACCCCCACCACGTCGGAAATACAAACTGCTTCTTAGATAGGATAAAAAGAGAGGACCTGTACAGAGGTAGCCAATGTCCCCACGGATATGCAACTGTGTGCTAGGAGGGAGATGGTGTCACAATCATCAGATATGGGTGAGCTCCCCCATGTCAACAGGCATACCAACGTATAAGGGAAACCTCCATATATAGATCCCTAAGGCCGTAAGTGGTACTTAAATAATGTTCTGATACCATCAGCCCTGAGTCTATACACTGATTTGATCAAACCTGAATCTTACGAGTGGTCCTGTTCTAAAGTTTTCAGTGTCCTCTCATAAATAGCTATGTGCAAAAAAGCAGTAATTTTGCACGTACAATATGAAATACTGAGACCTCTAGGATATAAGGTGTCAGATAAATCACTTTAACATATACTGTAGGCATATATAGGTAATGAGCTATATACATAGATAATGGGTGTAAAGTGTACGGGTGATCATAGGAGTTAGGATCTCCTGAGTAAAGATCACTGACACATCCACTATATATAGTACAGCCTTAATGCATGGTATAACATAAATGCTGATAAGGTATTTACCCCTATGTCTCGTAGGATACCCTATAACGCCTAATACATATATGCACGGGTACCGCAATCAAACAGTGTACCCTAAATCAATACCCCATAATAAGTCAGTAAAAGACTTCAAACTCAACCCGGGGGGATAAGGTGAAACACGGCCAACCTAATAGTTAATGATGTAGAGGTATACACTGCTGAAACATGGCAGTGAGACCGTAGCCGTTCATCCTGGTTTCTCCTAGTGGGAGTAGAAGTCAGCTCGAGACCCATAGTATCACTGGTGCCATGATAGGAAAGAAGTGGTGATGTAGCTGGATCGTCGAGAGGCCCCTTTTTATCCTCTCTAAGAAGCAGTTTGTATTTCCGACGTGGTGGGGGTCTACAAGATTGGGTTTTAACCCCTCTCACGCTGGAATATCTGTTATAGTCTGTCAAGATCACTATATTTAAGACACATTATCATTTTTGACACTGTATTGTATCGGAACTATAACAGGTTCTATTGGTATTTATTTTGTTGGTGGGTTCACCAACTTTTAACATATTATTAAAAGTTATGTATTAATGATATAGGGCACTCATCTAATAATAATAATAATTACATTTCTTTAATTAACAGTGGACTAGAATGCTAATAACATACTGCACTATCTATATTAGGTGGCACTAGCAATAATAGTCTGCATTAACTAAAGCTGCACAAGCAAGTAGCTCATTTGCAAAAACACAGTAACCATATTTGATGCTAAAATAAAGCAACCCCACCAAAGTAACTGATTAGATCAAGCCTTGCTGAAAAAACCAAAATCTAACAACCTGACACAGGATCACTTGTTCTCCCTTCCATTTATAATTACAATTTTCCAATTTGAAATCTAATCACCACCTGACATAACCATACTGTACCATACTCAGACAAACAAGAGACTAATTTTAATATTTTTGGGTACGTTTTTTAAACGATCACAATCCGTTAGAAACATTTTTCAAATGATTTATCTACAGAGGTCACCAATAAAGTCTATAGGATTTTCTGGAAATAAATCACTTAAAAACATTTTTTTTTTGTGATCATCTTAATGTGATCATCGGAAAAGCTTTTCTAAACATATTAAATTGAGGTCAAAATATCTAAAAAAAATTCTCATATGTTATTTACAAATACTAGCTATCCCTGATAATATACTGCCTCAAATGTAAAATGTGACAAGGACTCAGTGAGCTGCAAATGCCATATAAATAAATATAAACATTCTGTCCTTTGCCATATGCCAACTAAATACAAATACTAAACCCTAAACATTGAGATGTAAATTGAACAATTTCTAACATAAGGATTTAATGAAAGTTGCTACTGATTTTGTACAATGACAATCCGTTTTACTAAATGTCCTTGCTAAGCATCATGGGACATAAAATGGAACTTACCCATCTGGGCTGATGGTGTGCTCCTGTGCCATGCTAATGAGATAGATGGTTGTTGTGTGTGGACCATTTATGCTGGAAATTGCGTTGATGATAATTCCTCAGCGGCTCCTCGGTGTCTCACTCAGTGTATTGGGAAAAAAAAACAAGTGTATTTTTTTAAATAATAATTGACCGCTCTAAAACTCAAGGGTTATGTAGGACAGGGAATTCTAAGATACCCATAAGTACCATTGGAAAAAATATGTTTATGAACCATAAAAAGCAGACTATTATGGCAATGTTATTAATAAAATTAAATCGGATTTTGATACTACTGGTCCATAATGATTCTTAAAAATGAATGAGTAATGTAATTTCATAGGGCAAAGTAAAACAGCCAAAAAGTCTATAAAGACAGTTTTTTGCTGTTTGGGCCTCAACAGAATATTCCGTTCTGAAAAATTGACTGCTGTTCAAAGCCAAATTCTTTAACTTGGGCAGTGTTGGCTGACCGTGACACTCCTTTTAAATGGTGAGGGTTACTTTCTCAGTTGCATTGCTCCCTCTTCCTATGAAACAAGGTCTCTTCTTTTACTTACCGAGGTCAAAAGCCTTCATCTTGGTACATGAATACCCATAACATATAAACATATAGAACTGAGGAAAATTATTTTAGAACTCTAGTATAAGACCAGTGATATGTCACTTACAGAACTCACCCCTGTAGACTAGTTAAAGAGGTACATAAGTGTCTCACTAACAGAACACTGGTATATAACAAGGAAAGGTTAAAGGATCTTAACATGTATAGCTTGGAGGAAAGATGAGGCAGGGGGAATATGATAGAAACATTTAAATACATAAAGGGAATCCACACAAGGAGGAGACTATATTTAAAAGAAGAAAAACTACCACAACAATACATAGTCCTAAATAAGAGGGGCAAATGTTTAAAAATAATATCAGGAAGTATTACTTTATTGAGAGGGTAGTGGATGCATGGAATAGCCTTCCAGCGGAAGTGGTAGAGGTTAGTAAAGGAAAGTATGTAAAGGAGAAAAGGAGTTTAAGCATGCATGGGACAGACATAAGGCTATCTTAGCTATCAGATAAGGCCGGGGGGGCGGGGCTTTACCGCCGAGCCGAGAGGACACAGAACAGCATAGCTTCTGCTCCTCCGGGCAATAATCGCCACACACCAGCCACAAACAGCGCCCAAACGATTCAACAGGGTCACCAATCGAGAGGTGAAATTGCAGGGAACACAATGATACCAAGCATGCGACCACCCCTGCAGAAATCACCGGTATGGCGACTGGGCCTACAAACCTGGTCGGCGCAGGGGAGACGGCCACACCAATGGGAAAATGGCTGGCGACTGGGCCCTCGTTCCCCCCCTCTGGAACGGCGGGGGTTATCCCAGTCTCAGCCAGACCCATACAGGCCCGGGGGAACCATCATGAAATGGGACTAATCATACCCAAGATGGTGGCGGAAGCCGGAGAACTATGAGACACAGCGCAGTGCCCTGATGTCCTCACATGGCTGGATGCCATATTCGCAGCCTTCTGGAGGAAATTAGAGGAACAGCAAGCGGAGGCACCTACCGAGGGCATGCTCCCGACCGCGAGGTACACCTGAGGGGGGGAAGCGAACGAGAAAAAAGCATCGCCGACAGCGACTCTCATGGCAAGCATACAAACCCGAGCGACTGCGACCACGAAAGACCACTCTCATATGGAGGAACAAGCCACCAACATGTAAGCACAGCTCCATGCTGTGGCTCCAAACGAGATCCATAGACTTGGTTACAAAAGACTCCCGGGACGGTTATCTAAGGCTGCACGCCCACACACAAACCTGGCGACCCTCATCCTGCTACATTACGGCAGACCCAAGCCTACACTCTCCCACACACCACAGGCCCTTGGGGACGACAGGGATCGGCTGACCTGCCACTTAATTTTCTGTTGACTAGTCCGCATCATGAGTTATTAGCCTGATATAACATATAGATGCCATCCCTATGTTTAGCACGATAGGGTAGAGTGCCTCATCATATTTTCAATACCTGCAACGCTAAACAGGTCACATCTGATTTTGTTACTTGGCATGCTACTACTCCACAACAGTCAAGTAAACTCATCACCAGGGTTATTTATATTTACTACTCGCCTGACTTAATCAGCATTACCTGTACACTTAACAATGTGATAAGTGCGATAGTTCCCTACATGCAGTAAGCACTCACTGGTTATATTTCTCACTCTCCATGTTATTTTGTGCCTGTGACATGTTTTGACTCCTTCTGTCACCACTCGTGTGTCAAAGTACACTGCTGGGCTCCTGCTTTGTCTCGCATGCAGACATAAATGTTTAAGCATCTGCTATAACTGCAATACCCTGTAGCATCGTAAATTCAAACCTATATATATATATTAACTTCATGGCAGTACCTCATAAGTTTTTTTTTTTTTAAATCTTTATTTTTACTTAGAGAAGAATAGCAAGAAAAGTAGGCTCGCAGGCCTTCGTGAAAGACATTGGTAGATACATGATACAAGCCCAATTTCAAACTTTTTTTAAAAATACATAATAACATTCTTGGGAGCCGTTCTTAATTGTAATTTTACATCGCATGACTAGTATGGTTGCAATTTATAAGAGTATGCCATGAGGTTCTTGTCTATTTAGTTAGACTTTGTTCTACACACAGGGTTTTCAGGGAGAGATGTTGAGTTTGTGTGGGAAGAGAAAGATGAAAAAAGGTAGTAGGTATAAGAGGGGCCTCCTCCTGTCCCCGGGTCATAGGTCTTTTCTTAATTTTTTTTTTAAAATGTATTTTTTATCGTTGTAGAGCTGCTGGGGTTGACCCATACCAGCTTATCAATAAACAGTAATCAGGACACGCAGGTCCTTCTTGCATTAAAGACACAGTTGTAGAGTGGCAATCTTGCCTGATGGCAGTCATGTGGCTATCGACCTGTACATCTTAGATGCACATTCTTAGTACCACTATATCCCCATCGCGTGTAAATGTGCCTGGACCATGTTTTATGGTGGTGTGGCGTCTTTGTACATCCCTGCATGGGTTCACCATCCACCACCATCCTCTCGTGAGCATTTGTTCCGACCGTCTCGCATGGCATATCAGCACTCAGCTTATATATGAAGGTGTCCTGCGGGTTACGTACAGCTTGTGTGTGTGCGGGAGGTGGTATCTACTATTACGAGAGCATGCAAGTGGTAGTTACAGGAGGTCTATGAGGTGGCTTATGGTTGCATGATGAGAAAGAGTGTAAGCGTATGGAATAAAGGGAAAGACATTGCTTTCTCTCTCCCTATATAGGGGCTTGCTTGTCATGGGATGAAAGGGTGTATAGGCGCGAGGGAGGAAGGGTAAAGTAAAGGAGTAGCAGAAGTTAGGGGGTATGTGTCGGCCTCACCCCGTGGTGCCCGGGATCCCCCGTGTGACCTCCATGATGATCGCTCTTATCTCTGTACGTTCTGTGATATAAATACAAACCAGGGTCGCCACAACTCGGCGTGCTTGTCCCCCCTCCCCAACAGGGACGCCTGCATCGCCTCCGCCCCCTGTATGTCCTCAACTCTACGTAGCCATTCTTCCTCACGGGGAGCCTCCGCCCGCTTCCAGTATAGCGGGCAGTGGCGTACACATGACCCATGGGGACCCGGTGCGAAAATTTATCTGTGGCCCCCCCTCCCGCGGCCCGGGGCGGCAACACATGGCGGCGGGCACCTGGTCGCAGGGGTTGCAGGGCTGCGACCCCTGCGACCGCGGTATGTACGCAAGTGCATGCAGATGCACACACACTTAAAGGACCACTACAGACACCCAGATCACATCAGCTCAATGAAGTGGTCTGGGTGTCAGGTCCCTCTAGTTTTAACCCTGCAGCTGAAAGCATAGCAGTTTCAGAGAAACTGCTATGTTTCACTGAGGGTTAATCCAGCCTCTAGTGGCTGTCCCACTGACAGCCGCTAGAGGCGCTTCTGCGATTCTAAGACACTGAACGTCCATAGGAAAGCATAGAGTAATGCTTTCCTATGGGCGATTTGAATGCGTGCGCGGCTCTTGCCGCGCATGCGCATTCAGAGCTGAGAGGCGGAGGGATCCCCAGCGCCATGGGAGTCCGGCGCTGGAGAAAGGTAAGTGCTGAAGACACACACACTCTCATGAACAAACGCATACACACTAGCTAACAGACACACACATTTACTGACAGAGACACATTCAGCGGCAGACATACATACACACTCACTTACAAAACATACACTCTCACTGACAAACACACATTCACTAACAGACATCAAACAGACTTACTAACACACACACACACTAACACTCAGACACACACACTAACACTCACACACACACACTTACACTCACTCACACACACACTAACACTCACACACACTTACACTAACACTCACACACACACACTTACACACACACTAACACTCACTCACACACTCTAACACTCACACACACACACTAACTCACACACTAACACTCACACACACACTCTAACACTCACACACACACACACACACACACACACTAACACACACACTAACACTCACTCACACACACACACTAACACTCACTCACACACACACACACTAACACTCACACACACACACACACGCACTAACACACACACTAACACTCACTCACACACACACTAACACTCACTCACACACTAACACTCACACACACACACACACTAACACACACACTAACACACACTTACACACACAATATATATATATATTTTTTTTATTAATCCCCCCAGCCTCCTTACCTTTTGGAGTGCTGAGGGGATTCCCTGGGGTCCAGTGGTGCTGCTGGGCTCCTGGGCGGCCGGTCAGGCTGGCGCGCGAGGGAGCACTCTCCCCTGAGTGCTTCCTCTTCAGCTCCCTCGCGCGCCGCGTAGGGATGCCGGTGCCGGAAGATGACGTCATCTTCCGGCTCCGGTATCAGTGCGGTGCGCGAGGGAGCTGAAGAGGAAGCACTCAGGGAAGAGTGCTCCCTCGCGTGCCAGCCTGACCGGCCGTGGGGTGACAGCAGGGCCAGCCTCGGGGGGCCCTGAGGTGGCCGGCTCCTGGGGCCCCCAGGAGAAGAGGCTGGCCCTGTGGGTACATACAGGGTCGCAGGGGCGGCCGGGCCCCCTGGTGGGCCGGGCCCGGTCGCAGCTGCGACCCCTGCGACCCTGGTATGTACGCCACTGATAGCGGGATTAAAGCCTTAGCTGCATTTAGCAGGTGTCGTAATATGGTTTTTTTTGTATAAGGATACCGACATTGGCGATATATGTAGGAGGGCCAATTCCGCTGTCCATTCAGTCACATCTTCCAGAATCTCAGTTTTTTTTTGCCTAATCATTTCCCAGTATGGGAGGATGTCACGGCATTCCCACCAAATATGGATTATTGTTCCCCTCTCCGCTTGGCATCTCCAGCACGTATGGGGAGTCATCGGGAAGATTCTGTGAAGAAGGACTGGGGTCCTGTACCAGAGTGTTAGCAATTTATAATTCGTTTCCTGGTATTGCGAACAGATAGAGCTCTTACAGAACCTCATAAGTTATGTTCAGCCTGTGATAATCAAACGTGTTTATATTTAACCCCTTGAGGACACATGACATTTGTGACATGTCATGATTCCATTTTATTGCAGAAGTTTGGTCCTTAAGGGGTTAAAAATGTGCACACATCATATTGAGAATAAAAACCATGCAACTATCCTGACTGTTACATCATTGCTAGTAAAAATCAGTGTAGCTACATAGGTGATGGTGCATTATGTATTAAGCATTCTGTTATCGTTTGCATACTTATGAACCACATGGACTCTCCTGCTGCCTTACCGCTAGCCTGAACATTCATTCATTCCTTACATAAAGTTTTTATTGTTATAATTTACTATCACTAACAATGTTCAGGGCTGCTATATAAATCTATAGTATAAGCATGACTACTATATAAAAAAAAAATGTGCATTTCTCCGGTATGCCATGTCATCAGGGGAGGGCTGGCAGCCTTAGGCCTGTGGGGCAAAACCAGTCAAGTGGCCCATTGCGCCACCAAATCAGTTCACCATCCATGCCCACCTTTTTCTGGTTTTATAACGGATATTGATGTTATGCTAATCAGTAGCTCTTTGCCATACCCGCTCCTTCACGGCTCTGACTTTCAATGTTGTCAGAGCACAGGCTGAGAATCTCTAAGCCTGTGCTCTGACTCACTAACTGAGCACCGGAACCACGAGGGAGAGGATATGATCTGACTGCACCTGATACCGGAGAAACTGACGGAAGCGAAGCACAGAGAGATGGACACAGGTTTCTTCAGGAAGGAAGAGATTCTTTATTGGATCACCGATCGGGACTCAGAGGGACTAACGTCACCAAAATACAGCAAGTTCTGAGCCCCGGACAATAGTGCAGGCTCCTTATATAGGCACATAACTCCTCCCATATTAAGCTCCACCCGCACATTCTCTTGACCAATCAATACAAATAAGAATTAACTTCCTGCTTGACCGCATGGCCTGTCCAGCACAATGGAGGAGGGGAATACTATATCCTGTATTCTTGCACATGCTCCGTACACTACTGATCGTATCTTGCCTCGTGCAACCAACTGATCGATACGTCAGCATATGCACGTACACATTCCACGTGGTAATCTCGGCCGACTAAATTTATTTTTACCGAGATTCCACCACATTCCCCCCTTTGATGCCTCTTGATATTTCACAATTACTTGAGGCATCACTTAACCTTAGTTTGCATACACCGCAAGTTACCTTGAACCAAACCAGACTTATCTTATGATGTGAATCTTCAACACTCATCTTCCTGCATTGGTTCTCCCTGATCTAGAGCCTCATATTTATAAATTGCCATTATCTGTGCAGCAGCCTTCCTCTCTGCTATATTTTCTATCAGGCTTTGCACAGACCTAACTACTAAGGGTATAAGACACGGCAGGAGTAGACACAACATTAAAATCAGTAGGACTCCACCTACCACTGCCTTAAGCCCTCCAAACCACTCATACCAGCTACCAAACCAACTGCTTGGATTATACCCTTTCCATACCTGAGTAGGCACATGCGCTAGTTTAACCATATGGCTAGTAAGCTCAGCTATTGCTTGCCCTTCGTCATCTATTTGAAGACAGCAATTGCTCAGGTTAAACTTCCCACATACACCTCCCTCTACTGCTAAAAGGTAATCCAAGGCTAATCTATTTTGGTATACTGCTGTCCTCATCCTGGTATTGTGCTTCGCTAGAAGATTGAGCGCTTGTGATGTCTCGTTAGTAATAATCTCAACCACTGCCTGTAATCGTATAATACGGTTAAGCATATAAATAGGGGTTCTATAACCAAAGGTACCGTCTTCTGCCCACGTGGCTGGCCCATAATAATCTATAATACGCTGAGGAGGCCATTCATTATCTTCCCAGGCGCCTATCTCTATGGGTCCCCTTTTCTTCCTATGATTCACATCATACACTTTAACACCTAAAGTCTCACCTGTTTCAATAGGTAACAAGAAGAAGGATGGTTTGAGCATACCCAACACACATGCCCCTTCCCAGTCCTGTGGCAACTCCGAATAGGCTTTCTTACCACAGATCCAGTACAAATTTGCTGGGGCTCTCCAGGTAGATGTGATGGATAGATCAAACCACACATCCTTTAAATTGGCGTATCTAGCAAACGGGTTAGATGGTTCTGAGACATTTGAAGCCGACCACCAAGTTGTATTCTTTGTATCATCATCATAAGCTTTTTGCCCTAGACAAGTTAATTCTCCTACAGAAGTATTATACATCATTCCTTTCCTTGCTATGCAAACATAACCTATGATGGAGGTCTTTAATCTCCACTCAGATTTACCTCTAACACTCATATGATAATCGGCTTGTGTAAATATTAATTGGTCAACTGCCTCAGAACCGGACATTACCTCCTTTGCTTCCCAAGGCCATTGGTCTCCCATGTTAGTACCTCCACACACATAGCAGTTGGTAACATTAAGACTACCGGCAATACTTTCGGCTAAATCAATGAACAGGTTTTTAGCATTATGGGGGATCTTATTATCTATGCTCATCTCTTCATAAAAGGAATGGTATACTTGATGAGTCTGGGAGGATACCGTATCAGTCTCTATCCCTATAAACAATACTGTCCCAGGATCTAAACCCGTCCCATATATTTGAAACCCAAATAAATTACCATACTTGTCTAAGAACTTGTCGGGGTTATTTATAAGTATATGGACTGGATTGCATTCCATAGACTTACAATATGGGCTGGTAGGCAACTTAGTCACAATCATGTCCTTGTCTACTGTCTGTCCCCAAGTTGCCCACCCCACACAAGACCAATATGGGCAAAAGTTATAATCTCTATTTGGGCATCTAGGACTCACATATTTATTTTTACTACTGGGACAAATATATTTATCATTAGACCCATACGTCCTCTCCCATCTAAGATCCCCACATACATTCCACGGCTTTCTACCACTTGATATCGCCTTACACGCATCAAATAGCAGAACACCCGAAGAATGTACGGATTCTAACACCGTCTTGTTAATTAGGGTCCCCTGAGGATCTCCATTCCTGAGAGTCAACCAAATTGTACGAGGTTGATACTCCGGACTGAAGCACTTAGGTTCTCCTACTCCTAAATGGCACACACTATATTCTATATTAAGGTATCTACATCTTGATACATCTCCTTTACACTCGTATTGTGAATGCCAAATTAGGGTTTGGGAAATATGGTTACCTGTTCTTGTAGTCTTAATGCATACCTCACAGCTAGGAGTGTCGGTACCTCTACCTTCCTGAATATAAAAATACACATAAATAAACATTATCAAGAACACATCTTTCGCCGTCATCCTCAGTCTTCGTCCGTGCGAAGGCACCTCAGCTTCCAGGATGTAAGGGCTGCAGGGAATGGAGTTCTGCTCATCTTCACAGGAGTCCCTTCGAGACTTTCCTGGCTTATACACTATACGTCGGTGAGCGGACAGGCTTTATTATGGCCGTCTAAACACTCACTTCACCAAATCTCTGTAACAATAAAATTTATAATCCACAAAGTTCCTCGTTACTCCGACTGAGTCGTGCGTTTCAACCGGATCTTGCAGGGATTCTCTGGATCTGCTGTAACTTGCCAAGAATCGACTGCTGCTGGTTTAACCCTGGAGTGATGTATCCACGGAGTCACTTCGGCTACTTTTATCGCTGTAGGGGTAGACAAAAGAACAACATAAGGACCTCTCTACTTGGGCCCTAACGGTACATTATTCCACTCTTTAATCCACACTTGATCTCCTGGGTGGTAACTATGAACTGGGGGATAAATATTCACAGGTAATCTATCTTGTACCCATTTCTGTACCTCCTCCATAGTCTTACCCAACTCTACAACCTGCTGCCGGGTAATTCCTTCTCCCAACTGACTCAAGTCCCCCCTTAAGTTACCAAGTACGGGAGGTGGTCGCCCATACATGATTTCAAAAGGAGAGAGGCCCATCCTTCTGGTAGGGGTACTGCGGATTTGCAATAGAGCTATGGGTAAGAGAACGTTCCACTTAAGTTGGGTTTCCTGACACATTTTAGCCAACTGATTCTTAATAGTTCTATTCATTCTCTCTACCTTACCAGAACTCTGGGGTCTATATGCCGTATGAAGCCTCCACTTTATACCAAGCATATGAGTCAGTTGTTGTAGGCACTGATGAACAAAAGCTGGACCATTGTCCGATCCTATAGAGCAGGGTAGTCCATATCGGGGTATTATTTCTCGTAGCAGGAATCTCACAACTTCTCCTGCTTTCTCTGTACGAGTAGCACATGCTTCTACCCAGCCTGAATAGGTACACACAATTACCAGCAGGTAACGATGTCCACCCGATTTAGGCATCACTGTATAGTCAATTTGTAAATCGGACATGGGGAGTCCCCCCATAAACTGGACTCCTGGTGGCTTTACTGGTCCTTGTCTTGCATTATTTTTAGCACACGTTACACATCTTCGTACAATGGCCTGAGTCAAGTTGGACAATCTTGGTATGTAGAAATGTTTTCTGAGAGATTCTTCTGTGCTGTCTCTCCCAGAATGTGTCCCGTTGTGATAGTTTTGGACAATTTCTACCGCTAGTGATGCTGGAATGACTATTCTTCCATCTTCTAACTGATACCATTTGTTCTCCAAATACTTTCCAGGTTCAGTCTTTAACCACTCCTCTTCTTGAGCTGTATAAACTGGAGTCCATTGAGACAGTGGAGTTGGTATAAGAGCAGCTATATGCCCCACATATTCCTGTCTTCCCGATTCAGCGGCACGCTTAGCTGTACTGTCTGCCATCCGATTTCCCTTGGTTACATCACCATCTCCTCTCAGATGTGCTCGACAATGTATGATACCGACTTCTTTCGGCTCCCACACTGCTTCCAATAGTTGTAGGATTTCAGCTGCATATTTGATTTCTTTGCCTTCTGAATTCAATAGTCCTCTTTCTTTATACAAAGCTCCGTGGGCATGAGTGGTTAAAAACGCATACTTGGAGTCCGTGTAGATGTTCACTCTTAAACCTTCAGCCAATTGTAACGCTCGTGTCAGTGCTATCAATTCTGCCTTTTGTGCTGATGTTCCTTTCGCCAGTGGCCGAGCTTCTATCACCTTGTCAATTGTTGTTACTGCATATCCTGCATAGCGGATCCCTTCTTTCACATAACTACTGCCGTCGGTATAATATTGAACATCGGGGTTCTGGATGGGAAAATCACGAAGATCTGGTCTACTTGAAAATACTTCATCCATTACTTCCAAACAATCATGTTGACTTTCAGTAGGTTGTGGCAAAAGGGTAGCTGGATTTAAGGTGTTTACAGTCTCTAAATGCACTCTTGGGTTTTCACACAACATTGCTTGATACTTGGTCATACGGCTATTACTAAACCAATGATTTCCTTTGTAATCCAACAACGTCTGTACTGCATGTGGGACTCGTACATAAAGTTCTTGACCCAGAGTGAGTTTATCGGCTTCAGCTACTAGCAGGGCGGCTGCAGCTACGGCTCTTAGACAAGGTGGAAGTCCACTGGCCACTGCATCCAGTTGCTTAGACATGTAGGCGACAGGTCTTTGCCATGATCCCAAGTACTGTGTCAATACTCCCACAGCCATTCTTCTTTGAGAATGGTCGTGTGTGATCAGGTAGACCTAATGCTGGGGCACTCATCAAAGCCTTCTTCACGTCTTCAAATGCCGTTTGCTGTTCTTGAGTCCATAAGAAGGGGTCGTGCTCTGTACCTTTGATAGCTGCATACAGAGGTTTTGCCAGTATCGCGTAGCTGGGAATCCATATCCTACAGAAGCCTGCTGCCCCCAAGAATTCTCGCACTTGTCTTCTATTCTTGGGTATCGGTATTTGGCACACAGCTTCTTTTCTCTCTGGCCCCATAATTCTTTGACCTTCAGAGATATGGAATCCCAGATATTTGACAGTTGGCAAACACAACTGAGCCTTCTTTCTAGACACCTTGTATCCTGCCTTCCAGAGAATGTGTAGTAGATCGTGCGTTGCTTGCTGACATATTTCCTTTGTAACTGCTGCTATCAACAAGTCATCTACATACTGTAACAATACACACTCTCCTGGGATGGACTCGAAATCCAGTAGATCTTGACTTAGAGCTGAACCAAATAGGGTAGGTGAATTTTTAAACCCTTGGGGCAGTCTTGTCCAGGTCATTTGGCGTTTTGAGCCCGTTACAGCGTTCTCCCATTGGAAAGCGAAAATACATTGACTTTCTGCGGCAATTCGGAGGCAAAAGAAGGCATCTTTGAGGTCTAAGACTGTAAAGTAGGTAGCCCCGCCCGGAATTAAAGCAAGCAGGTTATATGGATTGGGCACAATACTAACAACCGCATCATTGACTGCTCTCAAGTCCTGCACAGGTCTATACTCATCTGTACCGGGCTTTTGAACAGGCAGCAATGGGGTGTTCCAGGGGGAAGTACAGAAATTTAGGATACCATACCGTATGAACTTATCCAGATAAGATTGGATGTTCTTCTTAGCCTTCTGCGGGATGTGATATTGTCTTAGGCTCACTGGATAAACCCCAAGTTTTAGTTCGATTTTAATAGGTGGAATATTGCGGGCCAGTCCTGGTGGGTTGTTCTCTGCCCAAACTCCTGGTATGTTGAATAAGGACTCATCACTCCTAGGGTTTTGGCTAGTCAACGCTGTATAAAGTCGCCACTCTTCTTCCTTTGGTACGGATAATGTCATAATACCTGAAGGTCCATTAAACTTTAAGGATGTTGTTCCATTTGGTAGGAACGTAATCTGTGCTTGTAATTTAGATAGCATATCACGTCCCAGCAATTGGACTGGACTTTCAGGCATATAAAGGAATTGATGTTTTACTACGTGGCCTCCCAATGTACAGAGTCGACTTTTAAGAACCGGTTTTTCAGCACTTCTTCCAGTTGCTCCTATTACAGTAATAGTCCTTCCAGATGGAGGAGCAACTAGATTAGTCACCACTGAATGTTCAGCACCAGTGTCGATCATGAACGCACTCCTTTTTCCCCCTATTGATACATCGACCATAGGCTCCGCTCGACCAAGGGGGATGGAGCCCGGTCGGTATCAATAGTCCTCCATGACCGTGTCAGCCAATCCTACAAAGTCCCTACCTTCTCTATCGCGGGACCTTTGCGCTGCTGGGAAATACCTATCTTCCCTAACACTTCCTCTGTTCCCATTACTCCCTCCGGGGCCTCCTCTACCTCTCGCTCTGCCTCTAAAGTTTCCGTAACCTGCCCTGGGTTGGTCTCTCTCGTACTGCTCTCTTTGTGGACACTCGTTCCTCCAATGCCCTTCTTCCTTGCAATACGCGCACTGATTCCTACTCAAAGGCTCCCTATTCCATCTACTATCGCCTCTATCTGGGCCCTGTCTATCTACGCCTGCGATCGCTACCGCTAACATATCTGCCTTTTTACGCATCTTGCGCTCTTCCTCTTTCTTACTTTCTGTCTCCCTGTTCATGTATACTTTATTCGCTACCTCCATTAGTTGGGTTATAGACATACCTGCAAACCCTTCTAACTTCTGTAGCTTGCGCTTAGTATCTCCGTAAGCTTGGCTGACAAAGGCGGAGTTCACCATTCGGGAATTATCTGCGTCTTCCGGATTAAAGGGGGTATACAAGCGGTATGCCTCCAATAATCGGTCATAAAAGACACTGGGCGCTTCATCACTTTTCTGAATCACCTCAACTGTCTTCGACATATTAATGGCTTTCTTTCCTCCGGCTTTCATGCCAGCAATTATAGCGTCTCTATAGGCTCTGAGTTGAACCATATCAGCACCATTTACATTCCAGTCGGGATCGGTGTTAGGATAATGTGTTGCGGCCCATGCTGCCGGATTGGCTTGATTCAAAGCACGGGTTCTATCCTCTAGCGCTTTAATGGCCGCTTGATTAATCCTTGTCCTTTCCTCATTATTGAACAAAGTCATTAATAACTGCTGGCAATCAGCCCATGTCGGGTTATGTGTCTGAACTATCGAGGTGAACAGATCAGTCATAGCTTGTGGTTTCTCAGTATACGAGGAATTGTGGGTCTTCCAATTTAAGAGATCGGTTGTCGTGAACGGGACATATACGAAGACTGGGTCAGCATGTGCCATTTGACCTGCGGCATCGATATAGGCTGACCCGGGATTCAGACGAAGAGGCATCTGATAATGTTTTAATTGTTGGGTACCGGTCAGTTGTCGGGTTAGTATGGGGCTATGTAGAGGGGCGTCAGTTAGAGGTTCCGGTCGGGGGGTAATAAGGCATGAGGATGTGGGAGCTTGGTTTTGGGAAAAATTTGTAAATAAAACACTTCGAGCCGAGCTAGAAGAAGCTTGACCGGAAGTCTGAAGTGGCGCCAAATCAGGATATTCAGATCTAATGGGGGTTGGTTCTGGTTCCGGAAGGCGAGATTTAGTACGAGAGGGGGTGGATTCTGTACTGGAGGAGGAAGCGGAAGTGGATGAGGGCAATGAGGGAAGGGGTGCAGGACTTCCTGCATTCGCGTCACTTCCTCTTAAAGGAAAGTAAGGGGGCGGCAAAGGGATCTCGGACTCAGGGGGCGTGTCCAAAATGGGCCTAACACCAGTCCTAGTGGACAAACAAGTCCTAGCCACCATGAGGCGACATTGCTCCTCGTGGCATGTCTGAATCCATTTTGGCGAGTCATTTACGGCCTGTCTCCAACAATCAATATAAGGAAACTGCCCGTAAAGTTCAGGCCTACCCGATACAGCCACGTGTAAGCGCTGTACCAGAGTTGGATCCAAACTGCCACGTGGCTGCCATGCCGCAACCAAAGTAGGCCACTCCCTAGTGCACAAAGTGACCAAACGTACAGGAGACATTTTAACCCCAAAATCACATGTTTTGAATCCCTTTTTAAAATTCTTCACCATACAACCTAAGGGATCCGGAATCGTTGACTGCGACGCACCCATACTTATCAATGGAACGTCGTTGACAACGAATACTATGCACGCGTACTATTCAACAGTCACACCCGTTTCCTCTGGCAACAGCACCACGTGGTACAGTTACCAAGTGAAACGTACACAATAACACAATAAACACTCAGGGAATTCCCGTACACACACAGCTGTTACACCAGTCACTATATAATCAATATTATGCCCTTTGGCGAAACTATACAGTCACCCACGCTATAATTCTCTATATATGAATTACCCGTCTATAACACATCCCAGTAACATCGTATTTTACAAATAGCGGTTACAGTACGGTTAGCATAGGTCAAAGCACAATTTAAGGTCACAATACAATTATTAGTGGTTATGGTGTTAAACATGCAATAGACGACAATGATTAGTACTTATATACAGTGTCAGTAAATATACAGGGTTATGGTACCGTGCACTATAATACAGCAACACACTATTAACACTCTCGCTAGACGGCTGAGCTCGCGCTATCTAACAAGATATACACTTTACTAAACAATCTTTAACACATTTACAATTCCCAACTAAACTATTGGCTAGTACCTTGAATGGACTACCTAAAACTATGTACACCCGTTTTGGTTAGCCACACTGCCCAAGCACCACATATAGCGAGCTAGAGGACCGAATTTACACAGGCGCCTCTTAGTCGATTACTATCAAAAATCTAGTGGGTTCCAAATTTACACGCCTTCCCACTTAGCCAAGATAGGTTGAGAGCTAGCGAACCGAATTTACACAGGCGCCGCTTAGTCTCCCGGTCCCTCCGACCTAGCGAACGTAATATACACCCTAGAACGCTAGTCTAGACAAGACACCGGTGTCCGGCTAGGGCTATTTACACAGGACCCCGCCTGACTAACCAAATCAAACGGTCTGACTAAAGAGCGTTCGATTGAGCGGTGCGCCTTCGCTCCTTCCCTCCGACAGAGGGGGCAGATTCCATACACAAATAACCCCTTATGGGCCTACCGCACAATCGGTATACCCCGAGTGGGTCTGCCGTCTAAAACAGCAGTTGTCTTACCTCCTCGTTCCTGAACCTGAGTTCACACTCATCGACGGGGACACCCCAGCACTTCTTACGTAGAGGCCGATGATCTCCTGGACAACAGACCAGTGGCGCCGAGACGAAGGGAGGTCCACGCAGAAGTTCAGGGGTGCAGCCGTAGAGAACGTGGGCAAAGATAGACCGTCTCACGCCTCTGCCTCTCAGCTACCGTTGAACGATGAGCTTCCCGGCCAATGCACCAAATGATACCGGAGAAACTGACGGAAGCGAAGCACAGAGAGATGGACACAGGTTTCTTCAGGAAGGAAGAGATTCTTTATTGGATCACCGATCGGGACTCAGAGGGACTAACGTCACCAAAATACAGCAAGTTCTGAGCCCCGGACAATAGTGCAGGCTCCTTATATAGGCACATAACTCCTCCCATATTAAGCTCCACCCGCACATTCTCTTGACCAATCAATACAAATAAGAATTAACTTCCTGCTTGACCGCATGGCCTGTCCAGCACAATGGAGGAGGGGAATGCTATATCCTGTATTCTTGCACATGCTCCGTACACTACTGATCGTATCTTGCCTCGTGCAACCAACTGATCGATACGTCAGCATATGCACGTACACATGCCACGTGGTAATCTCGGCCTACTAAATTTATTTTTACCGAGATTCCACCACACACCTACTGCTGGTGCGCACCAGTGGACCACCAGCGAATCGTTTAAATTAAATATGCTGGTGTACCCAACTTGTGAGCTGTGTTGGCCGCCGGGCGCCTCTGTTGTCATGGCACCCTGCGTGACCGCACAGCTTGCCCACCCCAACGGCTGGCCCTGCTGACACACACTGATGTTACTACTTAGACATCCCTCAATATTAATACATGTATGTACGTAGTGGGGAATCGCGATGCAGCCTAGAACAAAATCTACCCCATTAAACCCCCCAATAACGACAGACCACTTAGTATGGATGAAACAGGCCACAGCATTTATTATCACAACTAAATTACTGCATAACACATCCATAACTTTATTTATTAAATCTCTTCTTTTCTGTAACCAAAACATTAGACATAAATAAGCATAAATTAACATATATACATATATAACTCCACCCATAGTGTTATACAGTGACCCAACCGTCCTTGCCAATAAAAACATGGAGTGGTTCCTAATCACCACTCCCTCTCACCTCCCCCCTCGTCATAAAAATCCTTCCAATGCCTGCCATCAGCCGACCTTATCCACGCTCGATGGGCACGAGACCTCAGGCAACCTAAAGTTAAACCTTTAGAGCAGGGGAGGTTTGAGACCTTAAAAAACTTGTTCATCTCATTCCATCTACTTAAACGTAACCTCAAACTCAATTGGCAAGGACATACCCCCGGCTAGCTGCGACAAAATATAGTATAGGGTGGGCGGGAGGGAAGCTGTTTGCTGGCCCGAATCCCAAGTGGCACTGAGGTAAGACCTCCCCCACACTGTCTTACACAGAACATAATCACACCCACAGACTCTTCCCAACCAATCCCATGCATCTATCCCCACACTCCTACATGTGCCCTTGTCCGCTTAGCTGCGCTATCTCCCCAGGGCCTTGTATGTACGTAGTGGGGAATCGCGATGCAGCCTAGAACAAAATCTACCCCATTAAACCCCCCAATAACGACAGACCACTTAGTATGGATGAAACAGGCCACAGCATTTATTATCACAACTAAATTACTGCATAACACATCCATAACTTTATTTATTAAATCTCTTCTTTTCTGTAACCAAAACATTAGACATAAATAAGCATAAATTAACATATATACATATATAACTCCACCCATAGTGTTATACAGTGACCCAACCGTCCTTGCCAATAAAAACATGGAGTGGTTCCTAATCACCACTCCCTCTCACCTCCCCCCTCGTCATAAAAATCCTTCCAATGCCTGCCATCAGCCGACCTTATCCACGCTCGATGGGCACGAGACCTCAGGCAACCTAAAGTTAAACCTTTAGAGCAGGGGAGGTTTGAGACCTTAAAAAACTTGTTCATCTCATTCCATCTACTTAAACGTAACCTCAAACTCAATTGGCAAGGACATACCCCCGCCACAACCCCGCTGTTTTACGCCTAAATCAGCGGGGGACCCCACCACAACCAGCCATGGCCTGTTCCACCACTTCACGCAGCGCTAGAGTAACAGAGGTCAAGTCCGACCTCCAGCAAGCGCACCCCTCCCTTCAAGATACCCAGGCCACCTTTGGCCAAACCCAAAAGGCGAACTGGAAGTGTTCATGTTTTAGTTATTCATTTTGTCCGTTATACGTTTAGTCATTTTTGTTATGGCCATGACAAACCTAGAAACCCATCCATTCTGATGACCGACGGCAGCGCACCAGGGCACTCACATTGCGGAGTGCACTGCCAACAGGAAAGGGCGATAGGCGCAGCCTAGCCCCTGGGAACCTCAGGGAAGAAACAGAATGCGTAACATGTCCCGATCGAAGAGCACCCAAGTCCTAAACCACCACCGACCCACGTCATTCCACCCAGGGATGACAAAACCCCTGGTACCCCATGAGGCGGGGCAGCTGACCCCGTATGAGGAGGAGCCCCACCCCCTTCACGTAGCCGGAGCCAGACCACCGAACCTCCGCCATTCGAGCCCTCTGAACCATCGGCGCAGGCACGCCCAGCCTGGCGGTGTCTGTAGCCGCCCCCAACCAAAATAAATGCCCTTTGAATTCCCCACCATCCCTATCCAGGAAGTCGAGCCCCCAAGAGGAACACCCCAACTAGATGGACGCGGGGGTGAAAAAACCCATCTCCGAGAAACAAACCGGGGAGGAGGACGAACAATCCCAGGGACGGAACAGTACTCCCAACGAAAACAGGCAAATGACGGAACCCTGCACCGCCCCCGATCGGAACGGTATAATACAGACCATCCTGGAAACCCATTACAGCTTGCCAGGACAAAATACAAACAGTATATCTACATATGATACCTCCAAATTAGTGACAATGGCATCTAGATATACCCACACTTATCTGGTGTAGTTACAACAGCCTCTCAAGGTCGTGGCCCAGTTCCTGACCTTTTACAACATATACATAGACACAGAGGGGAATGAGATACGGCTGTACATAATCTAAAACAGGAACAGAAAAAAAAAAAAAAAAATAAATAAATTACCTAGTGTAATACCGCAAAAGAAAAGATAATGCGCTGAAACAAGATTGCACTCACAATATCAAAGTGAATAAATCACCAGAACATGTGCCTGCCCGGATAAGCTTGGGCGGCTGGACGTCTCCACTCTCCACTGGAACTCCAAGCGGACCAAAAACGGAATGAGACTTCAATAGAGGTAGGTAGAGACTTCCACAGCTTGGTAGGAGCCCAACCATAACCCCGTGCATCCCACCTACCCCAGGAGGATGCAGAAAGTCAACCCTGCAACACCAAGAATTGCACAGATTCTATCGATGAAACAGCCAACCTCAACCAACTTACCCTTCCCAATGACAACAGCCATCGAGCTGCGAAACCTGAAGGAAGTCCATTCCAACGCTTACTCAACGGAACCAAACATGTATATGAGCAGTCAAATCCCGGAACCCAAAAAGAAACGTACCCATCCGTCCCGAACCCTCCAACCTCACTGGAGCGGGCCCCACGCCGCCCCAGAGATTGCCTACAGACCAGCTTCAGCAGACCGCTGGACCAAGTGACCACACCTCCACTGCCATACAAATCGACCCCGTGACACCTCCACCCGAGTGCGCTCTATAAAGAACAAGACAGAGCATCGGCCATCATATCGGTAACCACCGGACAAACCCTGACCAGCCGCCCCTAGCCTCAAACAGCACCGAGCCAGAGTACCAGAGTACCTCCGGGGTATAGGGTACTGTAACATGTGAAAGACAGCCAGCATCACCCCACGATGGTCCCCAGGGAAAACCCACCCCCTTGTTCGTGAGCTGGGTACCACATGCCACCAGAAAGGGGGACCTCCAAGAACACCAGCGTCCGCCAGAGCCAGCGTATTGGCAAGAGGCAGCACACCCCCGAGAGCCCAAATGGCCCAAAACCTGCTGCGGCGGCGAAACAGTTGGAAGCCAGCAGAAAAGGACACAGGGGGCCAGATTGCACAAGCCAGCATTAGAGGAGGCCCAGCAGGAACCCCATACCGTCCCAAGGGCAACCCCAACAGGCAAAGCCCAGCGTACCCCGGAGAGCCCACGGGTAGCGCAGCCGAAACCCACAACGCCCCTCCAAGCCCCCGACGCCTCCTGCCTGATGCCCAAACCGCAGCCAGGGGCACCGGCGTTTCCCTCACAGGAATTGATCCCACTATCCAGGAGACAAGAGCACACATCCCGACCCATGAATAAGGCCTTGGCCACGGAACTCAGAAACTCCAAAACACCATCCCAAAAAAAAAACCACTGCAACAGCAGAGTGCGTACATGCGACACTGACGGCCCCACATAAGCGACATCGGGAGCAACTTACGTGGAGGCACATAGCCACCCAATTCTGACTATCAGAACACAGCCCAGAAACAACAACTCGACGGGCGTACCGGCAGCAGCCGGAAGTCCAATTCCACCGCCGCCTTCGTCAGCAAGGCCCCAGGCCCCGCAACCCCACCCACGCATACCGCTGCGCCGAGCCACCAACTCAAACCCAGCCCCCGGAAGGAAACGGGCACCTATAACGATTGGGAAGTAAGCTAATCGAGCGGTCTGGGAAACTGGACCCACACCACCCGAAGGAGCTCTCCCATGGACTGGGGGTCCAGCACCGAGAGCACCCACGTCCCCATCCCGACAGATCGCAGAGAGGACGAAAAACGCACCATGCTGAGGCACCAGGTGAGACCTAAGCAAAACCAGAGGCCGGAGCCCATCCGGCCCCAGGCCAAGAAGGGTTGCACCGCCAACTAAAGTGCAAAACGTACCTCCACCAACCCAGCTCCTCCCACGGACGATACACGTCCGGAAAGTGTCCTGACCGCAGAACCACGCAGCGCATGCCCGGGTAGCCCTCTCCCCGACCATGCAAACCAGAACACAGGGTGCATTTGAACATGTGCCATGGGGTGTAACCGACCAGAGCATGCTCCCCACGACCCTCCTGGAGCCCCTAATGTCCCTCTTAGTCAATGGACCCCCGTGGCAGGAGGGAACGTCCCTGCAATAAAAGCCCCTCCCCACCATCTGCTCCCTAGCATTGCGCGCAAGCCAAGCGGGCCCTATAAGCCCAGCAACACCCGGAGTCACACGAACTCGGGACGCTGCAGGAAAGCGCACTGAAACATACGATGCATACTGAAATTCAAGGGGGAGGGGGAAGCGGCGGCCATGCACCTAAGTACTTGTATTCTATTTCAGTTGTTTACTTCCGTTTCGTTCTTTTTTTTTTTTTTTTTTTTTTATAATTGTTGTTTTGCTGTTCTTTTATATATGTTTTGTTTTTTATTACTTTTCAGTTTTCTTTTTCTATTTTTTTTTTTTTTTTTTTTTTTTTTTTTTGTGAACGATCAATCTTCTTGTATAAGTCATAGCACTTTTGTCGTATGCACTTTACTTTTCTCTTTTTTTTTTTTTTTTTTTGATAATTTATTCCAGTTGGCAATTTACAGTGCATTCTTTTTTTTTTTTTTTTTTTTGAGTGTGCAAGAGGACCAGACTGAATAAAGGAAGGAACAACGTATGCACGCGAAGCGTGAAAAGGAGGGGGGAAGCGTACTCACCGGTCGCAGCCTGGCGATCCAAGCCCGGCACTGCGCTCACAGAAGGCTGAGGCGAAGAAACAGCAGTCCCAGCATCCACAGAAGACCTCAGCTGTGATCCAGGCGCCACCTGCTGGACGGTCCATGAAGTGCAGCAGTATCCTGAGAAGAAGCAGCAGAGAAGATGAGAGCCCACGCCCCAGAGGAGATGGCCGAGGTAAGTGACCTACACAGGGTGGGGGGGGCAGGCTAGGAAGGGGGGGGGGACAGAGGGGAGGCAGACAGGGAGAGACAGAGAAGGGGGGGGGTTAAAGCAGAACAGGGGGGGGACAGGAGGGGGAATGAGAGCAGATGGGGGGGGGGAAGGGGGCCACCGGGGGTAGAGAGGAGAGGAAACCAGGCAAGAGGAGGGGGGGGGGGACCAGCCAAGGGGCCCCCCAGCGGAACGGACAGCCCAACAGGGGAAAGGGGGGGACCAGGCTAGATAGAGGGGGGGGACATAGAGGGGTAGACAGAAAGGGAATGGAGACCCAGGGGAGGGGGAAAGAAAACATAGAAGAGGGAAAAAGGAGGGGAGAGGACAGGCCCACTAGAGGAGAGGGGGGGAAGGAAGCAGAAAATGGGGACGAGGAGGGGGGACCAGGGGGCCCAAGACAGGGAAAGCTGGGTCCCCTGGGAGAAGAAGGGGGGACAGAGCCCTGGGAGCCTTCCTCATTGGCAGAGGAGGCTCCCGATAGGCAAAGAGACCCCCCCTATCCCCAACGGCGGTACTAAGGTACCCCGCGCGGCCCGCGGGGGCCTACTCACTGCCCCAACCCCCCGCCGGCCGCGGGGGGACCTGGACTGGTGCCGGGCGGCCGCCCGCCGCCCGGAGAGCTGAATCCGCCGCCCACCGCCCCCGGCCCGCAATCCAGCGCTGGCGGCCGGGGCGGATGGTGTGGTAGGGGGCCCATGTGTGTGCCGCGCGGCAGACGCCCCAGGTGGCCGCGCGGCATTAGCAGGCCGCATCCCCGGCCTTGCAGTGGGGGCCCGCGCGGCTGTGGACACAACAGGCCGCGCGGCGGTAGGAGGCCGCATCCCCGGCCTGGGAGTACCAGGCCGGGCGGCAATGGATGCGGCAGGCCGCGCGGCAGTGGCAGGCCTCGTGGCAGAAGGCCGTGCCACGCGCGCGGCCGCAGAAAGGCCGCAAATCCAGGCCCCAGTTGTCAGGCCGCGTGTCTGGGGGGTCCTGTTGATGCCTCGGGCCCGGGTTCCACCTCAGCAACCGGGCCCGAGGAGTGGGATCAGGGGACAGTGCTGTTGCGGCCCCCAGGGGCAGGGACCGCATGGGAGGCAGCAGGGGAGACCGCAGGGGTTGCTCCAGGGGGAGGCAGGCCGCGGGGGGGGCCCACACCGGTAGCCATACCTTTATTAATGCCTGCCATTTGTCCCCACAGGTGCCGGCCACCATCCATGCTGCAGCAGCCCTGAGGGAAGCCAGAAGCCTCAACCATCAGGCTGTGTAACCTGCAGGCCCAGGCAAACAGGAGCAGGAGACAGGAAGCTGTTTGCTGGCCCGAATCCCAAGTGGCACTGAGGTAAGACCTCCCCCACACTGTCTTACACAGAACATAATCACACCCACAGACTCTTCCCAACCAATCCCATGCATCTATCCCCACACTCCTACATGTGCCCTTGTCCGCTTAGCTGCGCTATCTCCCCAGGGCCTGAGATGAGAGCAGTGGCGTACACATGACCCATGGGGCCCCGGTGCGAAAATTGATCCGTGGGCCCCCCCCTCGCGCTTACTCTGAGCGGGCCGGGGCAGCAACACATGGCGGCGGGCACCTGGTCGCAGGGGTTGCGACCGCGGTATGTACGCCACTGCATGCAGATGCACACACACTTAAAGGACCACTACAGACACCCAGATCACATCAGCTCAATTAAGTGGTCTGGGTGTCAGGTCCCTCTAGTTTTAACCCTGCAGCTGAAAGCATAGCAGTTTCAGAGAAACTGTTATGTTTCACTGAGGGTTAATCCAGCCTCTAGTGGCTGTCTCACTGACAGCCGCTAGAGGCGCTTCCGCCATTTTAAGACACTGAACGTCCATAGGAAAGCATTGAGTAATGCTTTCCTATGGGCGGTTTGAATGCGTGCGCGGCTCTTGCCGTGCATGCGCATTCGGAGCTGAGAGGCGGAGGGATCCCCAGCGCCATGGGAGTCCGGCGCTGGAGAAAGGTAAGTGCTGAAGACACACACACACTCTCACGAACAAATGCATACACACTAGCTAACAGACACACACATTTACTGACAAAGACACACTCAGCGGCAGACATATATACACACTCACTTACAAAACATACACTCTCACTGACAAACACACACTCACTAACAGACATCAAACAGACTCACTAACACACACACACTCAGTAACAGACACACACAGTAACACACTCACTGACACTCACTAGCAGACACATACTCTAACACAAACACCAACACTCACACTAACACACACACTAACGCTCACACACACTAACACACACACACGCTCACACACACACTAACACACACAAACACTAACACTCACTCACACACACACACACACACTAACACTCACTCTAACACACACACACACACACACACACACTAACACACACACACTAACACTCACACTCACACACACTAACACTCACACACTAACACACACACACTAACACACTCACACTAACACTCACACACACACTCACACACACTTACACTTACACATGTTTTTTTTTTATTTAATCCCCCAGCCTCCTTACCTTTTGGAGTGCTGAGGGGATTCCCTGGGGTCCAGTGGTGCTGCTGGGCTCCTGGGGGGGCCGGTCACCCGGCAGGCTGGCTGGTCCTGCGGGCGCGCGAGGGAGCACTCTCCCCTGAGTGCTTCCTCTTCAGCTCCCTCGCGCGCCGCGTACTGATAACGGCGCTGAAAGATGACATCATCTTCCGGCTCCGGTATCAGTGCGGTGCGCGAGGGAGCTGAAGAGGAAGCACTCAGGGGAGAGTGCTCCCTCGCGCACCCGCCGGCCCCCCAGGAGAAGAGGCTGGCCCGTTGCGTACATACCGGGTCGCAGGGGCGGCCGGGCCCCCTGGTGGGCCGGGCCCGGTCGCAGCCGCGACCCCTGCGACCCTGGTATGTACGCCACAGGATGAGAGTAAACACCAATAAACTGTGGAAACTGATCCCCCCAAATTTATAAAGGTTTGCTTAGAGGATTTATTCAAGATTAAATCATGCCTCCTCCTCTCTCCCCCATGCGCTGCTCTGTAGGCTGGGAGGAAGTGAAGAGTAATCACAGTTTCCCAGCACAACGCCACCTGTGGCTGCATGGGGAACAGCTGTTTAATGTAATGCTTGCAGGACGGCCAGCTGCCGCAGAACCTCTTTGTTTCCGTCTCTGCAAAGGGCTCCAGGCACTGCTTGTTGTGAGTGTGAGCCACTGTAAATTAGGGGCAGAGGGCACTTGCACTGCGGTCAAGACGGGTCTGGGCAGGAGGAGAGTGCAGTGCAATCAGTGCACTCCCCTCCTGTGGGTCACCAGTAGACACTCGGTGTAAGGATTTTTGCCACCCTAGACAAAATATAAATTTGCCCCCCCCCATATGACATCACAATGCCCCACCCATATGATCTGCCATATGAACTAACGCCAGTGCTGTACACAGTGTGTGTTTACATTAAAAAGCCTGCAGGGACCAGCTATAGACACCAGAACCACTTCATTAAGCTATAGTGTCCCTTTAATGTGAGGTAAATTATAGATTAGTGTAATACTAGATTGCCTACTTACAATTAGATGAGGATGATGATGGGCTGCAGTTTGGCTCCACTGGTCTGGTGTAGAACAGGACCTCTGGAGGCTGTTTGCAACTGTGGTCACAAAATTCAACGTTCTGGGAGAATTGGAAGCAGCTCCATTTTTTTGGAGCTTACACAGGTCAAGGTCTGGGCCCCAGTGCCTGACGGTGAGTATGCCCATAAGGCCCACTCATAAGTCCACTTATATGTTCCACCCACCCATGAGTTCGCTCACAGGGAGTGGAGTGTGTAGGGGATGTGTTATGTGTTATCTAATATGTGTGCTTATGGTATGTAGTGTATATGGATACCAGTTTGTGCAGGTGATGCAGTGTGTTTGTGTGTAGTGGAAGCAGTGTGTATTTGTGTATGAGGGATGTATTATGTGTTTCTGGTTGTGTGTGAGGGATGCATTGTGTGAATCTGTGTTTGTATGCATAAGGGATGCAAGGTGTGTGTCTGTATGTGTGTGCATTAAGTGTAAGAGATGCATTGTGTTTCTGTGTGTATGTAAGAAAAACAGTGTGTGTGTTTGCATGTGTGTGTAAGGGTTTGCATTGTATGTTTCTGTGTATGTGTGCAAATGATGCATTGTCTTTGTGTGTAAGGGTTGCATTGTGTGTGTGTGTAATGGATGCATTGTGTGTTTCTCTGTGTGTAAGGCAAGCATGTTCTGTTTCTGTGTATGTATAGGGATGCATTGTGTGTTTCTGTGTATGTATAGGGATGCATTGTGTGTTTCTGTGTATGTATAGGGGTGCATTGTGTGTTTCTGTGTATGTATAGGGATGCATTGTGTGTGTGTGTGTGCGCGTAGTGTTAAAGAGCTCCCTGTCTTGCCCCCTGTCCTATAGAGCTGTCCCTTCTGTCCCTTAGAGCTCTCCCCTGCCCCTTAGTGGTCTCTCCTCTCCCCCACCCTCCCCTAGCGGTCTCTTCTCACCCTTACCCACCCTCCCTGTGCTCTTTTCATCCCCCCTCCACCCTCCCTGTGTTCTTCTCACTCCTCCCTCTGTGTGTTCTCACCCCCTGTGTTCTTCTTACCCCCTCCTCCCTGTGTTCTTCTTACTCCCCCCTGTTCTTCTTACCCCCTTCTTCTTATTACTCCCCCCTTCTGCTTACCCCCTTCTTCTTCTTAACCCTCCTACTTCTTCTTACCCCTTCCTTCTTCTTCTTACCCCCTTCTTCTTCTTACCCCCTTCTTCTTACCCCCCTTCTTCTTCTTACTCCCCCCTCTTCTTCTTACTCCCCCTTCTTCTTCTTACCCCCTCTTCTTCTTACCCCCTTCTTCTAATTACTCCCCACTCTTGTTCTTACTCCCCCCTTCTTCTTCTTACCCCCTCTTTTTCTTATCTCCCCTCCTTCTTACTTCCCCCTTCTTCTTACCCCCCTCTTCTTACTCCCCCCTCCCCTTTTCTTACTCCCCCCCTCCCCTCTTCTTACTCTCCCCCCTCCCCTCTTCTTACTCTCCCCCCTCCCCTCTTCTTACTCTCCCCCCTCTGCTTACTCTCCCCCCTCCCCTATTCTTACTCTCCCCCCTCCCCTCTTTTTACTCTCCCCCTCCCCTCTTTTTACTCTCCCCCTCCCCTCTTTTACACACCCCCTCCCCTCTTTTTACTCTCTCCCCCCTTCTTCTTACCCCCTCCCCTGTAGGTGGCCGAGCTGCACTCCAGTCCGCGGTCCCAGCCGGAGTGATAGGAAGGTGCTCAGTGTGCACCTTCCTGTCAGTCCGGCCGGGTACAGGAAACAGAAACTCCTGTTCCACGCGGAACAGGAGTTTCTGTTTCCTGTACCCGGCCGGACTGACAGGAAGTGCACACTCAGTGTGCACCTTCCCATCACTCCGGCCGGGACCGCGGACCGGAGTTCAGCTCGGCCACCTACAGGGGAGGGGAGGGAGGGTAGAAGCAGCTGCAGCCATCTGAGCGCTCTTTACAGAGCGCTCGGCGGCTGCAGCATTTAAAGGGCCGGCCCGCCGCGGCCGGTCCTAAAAGAATTTCGGGCGGCCTGGGGGGCAATTGCCTCCCTGCCCCCCCGGCCCAGCCCGCCCCTGCATGACATTGGATACTTGTTTTGACTATGTCGGTTTGTTTTGCTGTCGTGGCATCGCAGACCAGTTTGTAATTCACTGCACGAAAAATAAAGAATAAAAAAAATAAAAAATGATAAGTCCAGGGACTAATGAAATTATTTAGAAAACTGGGCAGACTAGATGGGCCAAATGTTTCTTTTCTGCCGTCACATTCTATGCTTCTAAATGGTAGTAAACCATATGACCTGGTTTCAAGCAATTGTATGTTATATTCTTTTCATGATGCAGTTTAATTTAATTGTGCAAAAACATGGAGGGATTGTTGTTGTGACCAAAAGTTGTACTATTGCAAAGGGAACACAAAACTACAGTGATGGGTTTTCTTTGTAGTTCATCCCCATGCTGGTTCTTGGGAATTTTAGGTCAGTTATGAAGGGTAAATCATTATTTTGATGGTTTAACTAGTGCAGTGTTTGACTACCCCTGGGTTGGGACCCAAATTGAGTCCCTAAACTAGCTCAATGAGCCTCCAATATGAAAAAAAGTCAGGACCCTTTGTCAGAGCTAATAGACCCCAACAAAATTAGGACAAACACTACAGAAAATATATTTTTGTTTCTTAGAATGGGTGGGCTTAATGTTAAGGACAGTGAGACAATTTGAAGACAGATAGAGAGTGGTCTAGGAAACTATCCAAGGTAAGGGTGTACAGAAAAACACAAATCTGTAGAATTAGCTAAGGTCAAGGATATCAGAGTTTTTGGAAAACATAAAGCAAGACAATTTGGTAACCAATGAATCAATCAGGGCAAAGTACATATTTGGATATTAGAGACTGTAACAGACCAAATGGCAAAACAGAGAATCTTTAATACCCTATACTGGATTTATATTGGTCTGAGCCAAATTTTGACATCAAAATGTGGTGACCCGCATCACAGAAATGATCTGGATGGCTGTGGCTCCAAAATATACAAAGGGGCAGAAAGGTCCATATCAATCAAATTATATGGCCGTGTCAGTACATGGGCTGGTGGGAAGATCAGATATTTCACTCATTGGGCCAGCAACAGAGGGCCACAGATTTTGATTTGCATCTCCAAGGGGTACAGACTAAACATATCTGTATGGCCAGCATCGGGAAATCAAAATGTTGCTGCGGGTTTCCACTAAGTGCTGGAGCTCACGAGACAGATACCCATGGTCTGCACCTGGAGCACACTGGTTGAGCACTGGATACCCAGCCCACTGGACAACCAGGGATCCACATTATTATTATTATTATGTTATTATTTATATAGCACCAACAAATTCCACAGCGCTTTACAGTGGGTGGAGGAACAAACATGTAGTTGTAACCAGACAAGTTGGACACACAGGAACAGAGGTATAAGGGCCCAGCTCAATGAGCTTACATGCTAGAGTGATGGGGTAAAGTGACACAAAAGGTAAGGATAGTATTAGACTAATGACAGTTGCAAGAGAGGAATCAGTCGGGAGCTATTAACAGTTTAGTTGATATGCTTTTATGAAGAAGTGGGGTTTTAATGATTTTTTGAAGGAGTGGAGACTGGGTGAGCATCTAACGGAAGAGGGAAGTGAGTTCCACAGGAACGGTGCAGCACTCAAGAAGTCTTGAAGGTAAGCATCAGAGGTACGAGTACAGACAGAAGATAGACGTAAGTCTTCAGCAGAGCGTAAAGGCCTAGACGGGACATACTTGTGTATTAGGGAGAATAGATAGGTAGGAGCAGCATTATGTAGAGATTTGAAAGCAAGAACCAGAATTGTAAATGGAGCCCTATATCTTACAGGAAGCCAATGTAGGGACTGAAAGAAGGGTGAGGCGTGGGAGGTGTGGGCGGACAGGAAGATGAGCCTCGCCGCCGCCTTCATTATGGACTATAACGGCGCAAGTTGGAAGCATGTAAGGCCACTAAGAAGTGGATTACAGTAGTCAAGGCGAGAAAGGACAGTGGAATGGACCAGCACCTTGCGATAAGTAGGGTCGGATGCGCACAATGTTTTTGAGATGGAAGCAGCAGGATTTGGCATGAAGGAGAGGTCGGAGTCAAAGAGAAATCCTAGGCAGCAAACCTGCGTGGTGGATCTGATGGTAGCACCATTGACTTGGAGGGAGACAGACACAGGAGTAGCAACACTTGAGGGAGAAAAGACCAGAATTTCAGTTTTGGTCAAGTAAAGTTTGACGAAGTGGACAGCCATCCAGTTAGAAATAGCAGAGAGGCAGTGAGAGACACTAGTCAAGTGGGACGGGGAGAGATCAGGAGAGGACAGATAGATTTGCCTGTCATCTGCATAGAAATGATATTGGAAGCCAAAGGAGCTAATGAGTTTACCAAGGGAAGCAGTATAGATAGAGAACAGTAAGGGACCAAGGACTGAACCTTGGGGGACACCAACAGAGAGGAGTTGGGGAGAAGAAGCAGAGCCAGAGAAAGAAACACTGAAAGAGCACTGGGAGATGTAGGAGGAGCACCAGGAGAGAGCAATATCTTGTAGACCGATATTGCGGAGGATAAGAAGAAGCTGTTGATGATCAACAGTGTCAAAAGCCGCAGAAAGGTCAAGGAGAATTAGGATAGAGTAGTGACCATGAGATTTTGCAACGAGTAGATCATTAGATACTTTGGTCACAGCTGGTTCACGAGCGTGGAATCCAGCAGAGAGTTGGACTCGAGGAAGTCTGTCAATCTCACATACACAACTCTTTAAAGGATCTTGGATGCAAAAGGCAGTAGTGAGATAGGACGTTAGTTTGATGGGGAGTTAGGGTTAAGGTTTGGCTTCTTTAGAGTTGGGGTTACAGTTGCATGTTTGAAGGGGCGATGGAAATATGTCAGAGGAGAGAGAGAGATTGAGAAGTTTAGTGAGAGGTAGAGAAAGAGAAGAAGACAGAGTACGTATGAGATGCAAGGGAATTGGATCTAGGGAGCAGTGGGGCGGGAGGACTGGAGCAGAGCAGTAAGTTGCAAAGTCTGAGGCGGACAAGTTAGTAGGTGGAAGAGGAACAATAGGGCGAAGAAGAGAGTTAAAGCGGCACTGTCATGCCGAACTTACCTTTCTTTAATCGATTCC
Source organism: Pelobates fuscus (assembly GCF_036172605.1). Lineage (NCBI taxonomy): Eukaryota > Metazoa > Chordata > Amphibia > Anura > Pelobatidae > Pelobates > Pelobates fuscus. The sequence continues at coordinate 284,898,406 of NC_086321.1, read as the reverse complement.
TTTTCTCTCCCTCTTTCAGGATCTGTTCTTCATTTCTTCCTGCTCTAGTTTTCTTTAAAACATAAGTCAAAGTAGGGACTACTTGTCTTATGGAGGTTTACTGCGTCTGACTATCTCTGACCAGCAGAGGAGCAAATTGTGCTAAATTTCCAGTGGTCAGAGCAATTTTCCTACAATTCTCACCTTTCCTCTGTGTTCCCACAAAGCCTCCTTTCACTTTTCCCGAAAGTCCTGTCATTGAGACAGAACGCTGGCGAAACTACCATGTGAAATAGTCATTTGGGTTCGCGGGAGAGTGTGGTTATGAGGGTATTGAAGTAATTTACTTTTGCAGAGGAAACTGTATGATCGCAGCATAAATTTATAGTGGAGAAAGTCAGACGCACAGTGAGACTTTCTCCAACAGCGTTCAGCAGTTCAGGAGCATTTTTGGAGGTATCGACTCACCAAGGTTGTTTCTGGGGGCGCTTGCTGCGGTTAAATGTAGGAGGTGAGAGGTGATATGTAGTTGAGAGGAGAGTGCACACTAAATGTTGGTAAGTAAGGGTAAAGGGCAGGGTATTGTGATGAGGTTTTTGGGGTTTTTGGAGTTTCTGGTTTTCTTAGTGGAGAGACATCACCAGCTGCTAAAAGCAGGAGGCAAGAAAGTGACAGGAGGTGTGCTTTGACAAAGGATTTGTTGTGGGCCAAAATGTTGCTTTTTAATTTCCTTCAATAAATCCACACTGCAGGATGTGAGGATTGGCCAGCCTCAGGTCCGGTTGCACCCTGGGATCTAGGAGAGTGGGGTATCCATTTCGGTAATTATATCGAATCACCTCCATGTTCGACTGCAGAATGCAAGTCTCTTCTCATGTGTTCACTTGTATATTGACATAATCCGGCAGGCATTACTTCTTCATCTTCTCGTCCAATCCAATGCTCCTCATAGTAGAGCATTGAACATGGGAAGTGCAGTTACAGTGAGCCACACTCCTCCAATCGAATCCTCTCTCTGAGAAGCATTCAGTGGTGGTGACATGTTAGAACCAAGTTTGGATCGATTCTCTAGGTGTGTTTAGTCCAGCAATAGAAACATTGTTAAATCTACTAAATAGCAATGTTTCATATTGCAGGGTTGAAAATAATGGACCACTGCACCCAGAACACTTCATTGAGATGACGTGGTCTGGCTGCCTCTAATGGTACTTTCTCTTTACACAGAAAGCCTTAGGACTCTTTGCTTTCGCTGAGGCTTGTGTGCCAAAAAAAAGCAAGCAAACAAAGAAAAATAAAAAAAGGATGTATAGACTTTTAACCCCTTCAGGATGGAGTCAATAGTGCACGTTCTGATCAAAACAAAACGTAAACAAAAACTGGAATTTGCGCTATATGTCTGTTCAACCGTAATTCACCTCTTTCATATTATATGCACCCACACTTATTATATATCATTTTGTTCAGGAGAAACTGGGCTTTAATTTCACATGAACTATTCATATTTGAAACATAATTTATTATGAATAAAATAAAAAAAAACAGTGAGAAATTAAGATTTTAAAAAAAAATGTGTAGACATTTTAGCTGTAAATGTCATAATACTGTTAGCTTTAACTGCAAAAAAAAAACATATTTGGATTCAGAAAAGTCTTACAAGTACAACAGTACCCCCCATTAACAGTTTTTACAGTGTTTTGGAAAGTTAAAGGGTAAAATATAGCACATTCCATTTTTAAGTTTTTTCAAATTGAAATTCGCCAGGTTTGTTATGTTGCCTTTGAGACCGTATGGTAGCCCAGGAATGAAATTTACCCCCATGATGGCATACCATTTGCAATAGTAGACAACCCAAGGTATTGCAAGTGGGGTATGTCCAGTCTTTTATAGTAGCCACTTAGTCACAAACACTGGCCAAATTTAGCGTTCATATTTGTTTTTGTGTGAAAAAAGCAAATAAACAAATATTAGGCCAGTGTTTGTGACTAAGTGGCTACTCTTTCATTCCTGGGCTACCATACGGTCTCAAATGCAACGGAACCAATCTGGCAAATTTTTATGTGAAAAAAATGAAATGCAAGCCTTATATTTGACTCTCTAACTTTCCAAAACACCATAAAACCTGTACATAGGGGGTACTGTTATACTTGGGAGACTTCACTGAACACAAACATAAGTGGTTCAAAACAGTAAAACATATTACAACAATAATATCGTCAGTAAAAGTGCCGTTCGTGTGTGAAAAAGGCAAAAAAAGTAACTTTTACTAAATATATAATCGTTGTAATACAATTTATCATTTTGAAACACTAATATTTGTGTTCAGCGAAGTCTCCCGAGTAAAACAGTACTCCCCATGTACAGGTTTTATGGTGTCTTGGAAAGTTACAGGGTTAAATATAGCGCGTGCGAATTTAATTCTTTGCACTTGCTGCCTGGGTTGTCAGGCACGTCAATCAAATTTTAATTAATTATATCACATAATTATGTTAAAATATTACTTAAGCATACACGTAGAATTTTTATATATATACATATATATGTATTTAAATTCTACGTGTATACCTATGTAGTTATTTATGTAATTATATATATTTATCTATATATAAATATTTGCAGTTGTTTGTATTTTATATATAGATATATGTAGAATGTCATTCTAAGTGTTTTTTGTTACCAATATATATGTATTAATAACAAAATACAGTTAGAATTAGATTACATATGTATATATAATTTATTTACATTTTCTAAAAAATATTTTATTTATTTATTTTATTATTTTATTTATTTATTATTGTAATTATACGTGTATATATAAATATAAAATATATATATGTATTATATATATAATATATATATTTTATATATATGTAACGTCATTCTAAGTGTATTTTAAGATTAATATATGTACTTATATTAACATTAAAATACATTACGTATCACGTTACATATATATAAGATTTATATATATTAGATATATAATATATATATATATATATATATTATATGTATTAAGGCCGTTTGGCCTGTATTTGTGGGAGGGGCTTAAATTAATTCACTCCCCTATAAAAGGGACACCCCTTCCCTGTCTCATATCGCTTGAGGTCAGCATCAGAATGATTTCCACTTCCGGGTCATCCAGACGCCATTTTACCTGATTACTCCATGAGGTTTTCTAAGCTGAGCTGTGTCAGGAATCCAGCCACAGGCTTTTCCGGCCTACCACCTTCTTTTTTAATCCATTGCCGTGGATGGTGTCCAAGTGACTCACAAACCGTAAGTTGACCTACCCGTTACGCCAGGCATCAGTCCCACGGCACCATGCACGAGTCAGGTCCTCACTTTACAGCTGCATTTTGTCTAAGTCTGTTCTAAAACCATTGCATGTTCATGCATATCATTCGTTTATATCTGTCACTGGCTCAATTCGAGCATTAGCATACTCCCGAAAGGGAACACATTCTGTTTCAATTGCCTAAACATACTAGGCAACTCTGTGCGTGCACTTCAAATCTCACTGCTCATTTCGTTTTGTTTCCCTGACATACCAGGCTCACGGTTCGTGCAATTTTCTACCAAACGGGAACTAGTTCATGCATTTACTATTGTACTACACACACGTTTCGTGCGTTTACAACCCACAAACAAAAGTTTGGTTTGTTACAATGAATGTTATTAAGCTATTATGTTCACATATTGTGTATTGTCAAACAGGTTTGGATTAAAGGGTATTTTTACCATACAATCAGCATTCCTGACCCCTACTGGTCAACAGCAAAACTGTCTTCACATGTCATACAATTTACCAGCCAATATAAATTACACATAAGATTGTTTTAAACATAACCATAAACCATAAATTAAACTCCAGCACGGGCTCATCTTCAGGTTTAATTCACAATAATTTACATTTCACATCAAGACAAACAGTGGTTATATCAACACTGCCACCTACAGGTCTGTCAAGTACATCGACAATTTTCATGGGGTTTTACAAATACCAAAACACCGACCACTATAGGTCAACAGACAAACAACATTTCACATACCAATCAGTATCCAACTACACTGCCACCTATAGGGCACTCAGCAGATCTCCAGTGCACTTGCATTTTGCAACACCATGTTCACTGACCCCTACCATTCAATAAGACATACAACAATTCACATAGCAAGTAGTATATCAACATCTGGTATAAATACATATATTATTACACAGTAGCAGACGCATCTGTATATACGGAACTTGTAATATAGTTCACATACATTTTTCACAGCACGCTGCTCACACAACAGACTTTCCCCTAGCAAGGGGACATACAACATACAAGGTGGGGACAGATCACTTTTTCACTTGTACATACGGCATTTAATGGGTTAAAATTACACATCACGGCACTTTACTTTTCACATATACTGTACGTATTAAGATAAGCTTGGTCTATGCCATATTTCCTTATGCCATAAGGTTTTATCCATTCAGGTTACAGTTACTACTAAAAAACCTATACGGATTGTCAGGTTCAATACCATACTACCAGGTACATACACCTGCTCACGTAGTTATCCATCTCTTACCTTCCCTGGAATAGTAATAGCGTACTGGCAATTAGGGTTCTAGGGCCCAATAGGCATTACCCCCTTTTTTCTCTGCATTATGCTTTGGTTAGTGGTCCCGCGAGGCCAACACCCCGCCTCACACTCGGAGGCATACACCCCTCGGGCCACCCATGAGCTAGCCGCCTCGCATTGTATCATAGAGAGGCCCTCACCTGTCACTCCCCTTCCTATTTTCTGGTTACTGTCACCGAGAGTCCAACATACTGCCACAACGTTCAGTGGCCACACAAAATCGCCTCTCGCCAAGCATAGATAGAGCCTCTCAAGCCACTTGGCTACTAGCAGGGCCTCACCAGTCACCAAAAAACACCAAGCCTAATCGTTTTGCCTTACGGCTTAGCTAGCAAGCCAGTACAAGACCCCTGGGTACAAATAATAATTGCAATCTTCATTGTTATTTAAGTATTTCTCAAAAAGATGGTGAAGAATCACCTCTTCCTAGCACACCGGCTAGAATTGATACACCTTTAAGCAGAGGAGATGTTGCTAGTCCAGCAGCAATCATATCCTGGACGATCCCACACATTACCACCGACCTAAGGAAGTGACAAATCCCCTACCCTGCCACAGCAAGGAAAGTTATTCAAACTCCTCCATACATCAATGGACAACACGGAGGCAGGGGAAGGCCCAGCTACACCAACTCAGGTGACACCCAGGCCATGCTAGCCTCACTCATAAACTCATGAGCCAAAAATTTTTTTATGACTGGCAATCTTGAGTCGGTCACCACAGCCCTCACAAGGCTGGGCCTCACGCTACTGTACAACCAGCACCAACCGAAACTCGGTTACCTGGCAAATCAATTCTTATGACACACAAGACGTTAACCCTGCACGTATGATCCCAGCACATTGGGGAAACAAGGCATATATATGTTTGATGATGTATCTGTGATGGTCAGATCCAGGGATTCCAGGTAAATCGGGAACTGACCATCCCTTGGTTGGGTTGGCATTTGGCATATGTAGAGATGTTTATTTGTGCAGGTACCCATACAGAAGGGATTTTGTCCCAAACAAATGGACGAGCACTCTCAGGCTCCAGGTACCAGCACCTCTGAACTACCAGAGACAATTGATATGAGTAGTTGTATTGCATATAGACTGTTGCATATATGTTCAAATGGTTCAGGGCACACGACAAACCATGTGTCCCAATTCAACTTACAAATAACGTACTCACCATCTGTACACACCAATGCATTTTCAACACTCATCACCCTTCCAGACTTGTAGTAGATTTACTAAAGCTCTGGAGCTTCAAAGGGCTCCCATGCAGGTATCATAAATACACCTTCAAGGAATATAGCATGCCCTCACTTACAGTCAGCACAACAGAACCATTGGCTGTAAACACACTCATAGCCAAGATTTGCAGAGGGGTCTTTACTTGGGTTTTCCAATCTCCACCATTTACAGCATGACACCAAACACAAACACATTGGTATTGTCACAAGGAAATCTTCCCTTAAACAAAGACTAACCATAGACTTATTGGCACCACACACCTCTGCTACCCCAAATCTCAACTCCCTCATACCCTCCGAGGAGTTTCCTTAATATACAACACCATTGATCTACCTTTACAGCTATCACTCAAGCATGGGTTGAAGCTTGGTTAAGTAAGACCAATATCAGTAACGCAGTAAACGGCTACCATCTACCCTACACACTGGCACTTACCCGCTCAACTTTCGGGCTACAGATTAGCCTACTATCGATATTCGCAGATTTTCTGTGCTGGTTATGATAACATATCCAGAGGCCTTACAGTCATACACTATCTAGAAGACTTCTTGTTGATCAAAGATAACATATTTTTCACTAGAAGCCTCACGGCAGCTTAGTCTGGTTGACCACTTGGACGTCCCAGTACCCCATAAGAAACAGAAGGCCCAGACACTATCATCACATTACTTCAACTTGAGTCGGCATCCATACACGCAAGTTACCACAAGACAAATAGGGAACATTCTCAACTACATCAATCACTACCTCCTGCTTAGTTCTTACAACTGCAAGGAACTACAATCCCTACCAGGTTTCTTAATTTTGCCATGCCAATAATACCACAAGACCACGATTTCACATTCAGAGTACTTTCCCCTTTTTTCCACACTTCCAACATGACGGTCAGAGGATGTCCCTAGACACCCCAGCAACAGCAGACCTGCACATGGTAAAACATGTTCCTTCCAGGATTGTCTGACACTTCTCCAACCAGATGGTCAGACGCGGCATCTACCACGGGTTTGGCAGCAATCTACCGGGAACGATTGCTTTGGAGCTGTTGGCCATGGCATCCAGGTTTGGAAATTTTTCCACCACCTCAGCCCCTTTGGGGGATCTACCCCATTGTAGCAGCTGCTGTGGCATGGGGTAAATCATGGTCAGGGTCATCAATTCGTTGTTACTCAGACAATTAAGCACATATCATCAACAAACGCCACTCATCAACCATAAGGTCATGATATTTCTGGGGAACTCACTTGGTTGGCCACTTATCACATTTCTTTTACTTTTATGTACCAGGCGGGGGTATACATCCCTGCCGACAATTGTCTCACTTATATTCCAGGCATGTTCATCATACGCTTCCTACAGCCGCCCATACAGTCACAGCCACTCTTTCGTTCCAGAGACAAAATCATGGATTAGACATACTCATGCAGCATCGCATGCACTATCCCACCTAGCACTTTCGTCCCATACTTGTAGAACGCATAACACAGCTTTTCACCTGGCTTAAAGAATCTCATTGGAACACCACACAGCTCAACCTGTGTCATAACATTCTCCTAGGTTTTGCTTCTTTTAGCCACCTTAAACTTAAACTTAAACTATCTCATACACCATTAATTATATATTTTACAGGCATTCAACAACCCAGGATAACCTATGGCCAAAACTACCATAACTTCATGCTATCATACCAGACAAGAATATACTCAGAGGTTTTCACGAATCCATTGCCCCGCATTCCTCTCAGAGATTACCAATAGCCATCCAACTTTTCATCCTTATCAGACCTATTAGATCTACAATCATTCAATTATACTACCAAGTCGGCCATTACCAACCATGCACATTGCCTTCTATGCCTTTCTCAGGCCAGAGAATCCACTACCATCACCACCACTCAGACAGATCATTGTCTTCAACGATGCCACATATGTAAACACATATATCATTACCTATTGGCTCTACCACATTCCGAAACGAGTCAAAACGCACCAACAGTAGAGATAACATACTATCCTACCCACAACAAATGGTGTCCACTTTCGGTCCTAGATTCCTACCTTCAAAATCCTTCCAGGAATTAAATACTGTAATGCATTCAAGGAAATGTCTGGTTAATTTGTATATATTTGTTGACTGTATTAAATCTTTGATTATTCATTTTTGCCCTCTTTATTTACAGGCCTACCGTATCGTCGGTCTCGGCACACCACAACCAACTTGCTCCCTTTAAACTATCCTACGCTTATGCTGGATCCTTACTCCATATACGGCTATTTGCCCCTTACACAAGTATTAAGGCCGTTTGGCCTGTATTTGTGGGAGGGGCTTAAATTAATTCACTCCCCTATATAAGGGACACTCCTTCCCTGACTCATATCGCTTGAGGTCAGCATCAGAATGACCCTCCCACCCACTCCTCATTTCAACACTTTCTCTTTTCTTTCCATTTACTTTACTTTCTTACTGCTTGGTGGGCCCTCTTTATTTACAGGCCTACCGTATCGTCGGCATCGGCACACCACCAGGGCCGGATTAAGAGCATCATGGGCCTGGTGCTGATGATTTTGCTGGGCCTTTTTATGGAAATATATACATAATATATAAAATCAAAACGCAAAGCATTTGTATTAAGACAAATGAAAAATTTTAATTACCATTAAAGTGCCATAATAGAAACGGATCGAAAAGGTTTCTTTTTTTTGTAAACAGTAGGAAACCAGTTAATTAAATAAAGCCATAATAAATACAACATTCAAAACAACAATTTTTTATAAATAGAACGTAAACCATATAAACAAATTAAATATAATTGTATGATACATACATATAAATATGCTCATTAAATTATTACTCCAAGCGTCAGACTGACTACAGCCTGCTGTTATGGTGCAGAGAGTAACAAACACAAAAACAGGGTTATTCACTCAATCCTAAACTGCATTTTAACCTAAAACGAATCAAACAGCCAGATTATAATTAAACTACACATTTGCTTTTCTTGCCTTCTTGCTTGCAAATTCTTCAATTGTAGAATCAAGATTCAGCTCATTCAGCAACCCATTTTCAATGCATAACAGAGAGAGTGCATTTAAACGCTCCTGACCCATTGAAGATCTCAGTTCATTTTTCACACGTTTTAATGTTGAAAATGAACGCTCACCACTGCAGTTGCTGACCATTAAACACAAATACATGCGGAGGGTCACATGTGTGTTTGGAAATGCACCGACTAGGGATTGTGTGACCAGAAACTTGTACATTTGTAGTTCTTGACTTTCATTAATGACTTTTTTTGCAGGGGAAGACTGGTAAATTTTGAAAAGAGAGGCAAACTGTACAATTTCATCTGCAAACAAGGGGTCAAGATCTTCAGGATATTGTGTCACTAGTGTTTTGGCTTTGGAGCATAGACCATCTGTTGCTAGAGAGCACATTTCTAACAGCAAGCCAAATCTTTCCTGAATGACGCTGTATGCTGCTTGTCTGTGCCTCAGTGATTCTGTCAGTTGGTCAATAATAAAATAAAAGGTGTTCACTTTAAACTTTTCAGATGGTGTCATATCAGCATCAGCATCTTCTGCATCACCATAGTCCCACTTCTTATTTCTTTTAATTTTCCTCCCACGTTGTAGCTGGTACTCATCGCAGCAGGTAATATCTTTGCCCTGCTGTTCAAATTCAGAGAATTTAGAACGCAGAGACTGAACAAAATCCTTCAGAGAGTTCAGCATGCCTGTTGCTGTATGCAAGTCTAATTTTCCATCTTGGAGACTCTGACTGGTTCTGTGAAACCTGGGTAAAATTACAGACCATATTTCTATCATTATTCCCGTTTCCAGCTGATCCATAACACTGCTTAGGCCCTTTGCTTGTAAACAGACCTCTCCCTTTGTGTTCTCGTCATTTAAAATATTTGAGAGGACTTCTTTGATAGTAGTATACCCTTTTTGTAAGGCATTCACAGCATCATGATGAGCAGACCAACGCGTATCAGCTAACCTTTTTAATGTTGGTATACCACATGTTTTGAAACGGTTTGTTAGAAGATTCCACCGATGAGTTGATGAAGAAAAAAAACAATATAATTGCTGAACCAAATTAAAGAATGAAACTGCAACTGGACAGCTGTTTACTGCATTTTGTCCTACAAGGTTTAGTGAATGTGCACAACAAGGAATGTATTCAGCCAGTGGATTTTTTTTCCCGAATTAAGGCCTGCATACCATTATATTTGCCACTCATATTCGATGCATTATCATATGACTGGCCCCTGCAGTCTTTGATGGAAATACCATTTTCTTCCAGAAATTGAAGAACCGTGTTTGCTAGTTCCATACCAGTATGTCCAGATATTGGGATAAATTTAGTAAAACGCTCCACTGGACCACTGGCAAGTACATATCGAAATATAATGGTCAGTTGATCAGAATGTGCAATGTCAGGGGTGGAATCAACAGAAATTGAATAATATTTGGCTTGTTTCATTTCGTTTACAATCTGCTGTAGCAATTGCTGACCAATCAATTCAATAAACTCATCACATATTGTTGATGACAGGTACGATATGTGACCTCTTCCCTTGTTGCCATGCTTTTGAACAGTGGCGTACATACCAGGGTCGCAGGGGTCGCGGCTGCGACCGGGCCCGGCCCACCAGGGGGCCCGGCCGCCCCTGCGACCCTGTATGTAGCCACTGGGCCAGCCTCTTCTCCTGGGGGGCCCAGGAGCCGGCCACCTCCGGGCCCCCCGAGGCTGGCCCTGCTTACACCCGGCGGGCAGTCAGGCTGGCCGGTGCGCAAGGGAGCACTCTCCCCTGAGTGCTTCCTCTTCAGCTCCCTCGCGCACCGCACTGATACCGGAGCCGGAAGATGACGTCATCTTCCGGCGCCGGTATCATTACGCGGCGCGCGAGGGAGCTGAAGAGGAAGCACTCAGGGGAGAGTGCTCCCTCGCGCACCGGCCAGCCTGACTGCCCGCCGGGTGACCGCCCCCCCAGGAGCCCAGCAGCACCACTGGACCCCAGGGAATCCCCTCAGCACTCCAAAAGGTAAGGAGGCTGGGGGGATTAAATTTAAAAAAAAAACATGTGTTAGTGTGTGTGTGAGTGTTAGTGTGTGTGTGAGTGTTAGTGTGTGTGTGAGTGTTAGTGTGTGTGTGTGAGTGTGAGTGTGAGTGTGTGTGTGAGTGTTAGTGTGTGAGTGTTAGTGTGTGTGTGTTAGTGTGTGTGTGTTAGTGTGTGTGAGTGTGAGTGTGTGTGTGAGTGTTAGTGTGTGTGTGAGTGTTAGTGTGTGTGTGAGTGTTAGTGTGTGTGTGAGTGTTAGTGTGTGTGAGTGTTAGTGTGTGTGAGTGTGAGTGTGTGTGTGAGTGTTAGTGTGTGTGTGTGAGTGTTAGTGTGTGAGTGTTAGTGTTAGTGTGAGTGTTAGTGTGAGTGTGAGTGTTAGTGTGAGTGTTAGTGTGAGTGTTAGTGTGTGTGAGTGTTAGTGTGTGTGTGTGTGAGTGTTAGTGTGTGTGAGTGTTAGTGTGTGTGTGTGAGTGTTAGTGTGTGTGTGTGAGTGTTAGTGTGTGTGTGTGAGTGTTAGTGTGTGTGTGTTAGTGTGTGTGAGTGTTAGTGTGTGTGTGAGTGTTAGTGTGTGTGTGAGTGTGAGTGTGTGTGAGTGTTAGTGTGAGTGTGAGTGTGTGTGTGAGTGTGTGTGTGAGTGTTAGTGTTTGTGTGTGAGTGTGTGTGTGTGTGAGTGTTAGTGTGTGTGTGAGTGTTAGTGTGTGTGTGAGTGTTAGTGTGTGTGTGAGTGTTAGTGTGTGTGTGAGTGTTAGTGTGTGTGTGTGAGTGTTAGTGTGTGTGTGTTAGTGTGAGTTTGGGTGTTAGTGTGAGTTTGGGTGTTAGTGTGAGTTTGGGTGTTAGTGTGTGTGTGAGTGTTAGTGTGTGTGTGAGTGTTAGTGTGTGTGTGAGTGTTAGTGTGTGTGTGAGTGTGAGTTTGGGTGTTAGTGTGAGTTTGGGTGTTAGTGTGAGTTTGGGTGTGTTAGTGTGAGTGTGTGAGTGTGAGTGTGAGTGTGAGTGTTAGTTAGTGTTAGTGTGAGTGTTAGTGTGAGTGTTAGTGTGTGTGAGTGTGAGTGTTAGTGTGAGTGTGTGTGAGTGTTAGTGTGAGTGTGTGTGTGAGTGTTAGTGTGTGTGTTAGTGTGTGTGTGAGTGTTAGTGTGTGTGTGAGTGTGAGTTTGGGTGTTAGTGTGAGTTTGGGTGTTAGTGTGAGTTTGGGTGTGTTAGTGTTAGTGTTAGTGTGAGTGTGAGTGTGAGTGTTAGTGTTAGTGTGAGTGTTAGTGTGTGTGAGTGTGAGTGTTAGTGTGAGTGTGTGTGAGTGTTAGTGTGAGTGTGTGTGTGAGTGTTAGTGTGTGTGTTAGTGTGTGTGTGAGTGTTAGTGTGTGTGTGAGTGTGAGTTTGGGTGTTAGTGTGAGTTTGGGTGTTAGTGTGAGTTTGGGTGTGTGAGTGTGAGTGTGTGAGTGTGAGTGTGTTAGTGTGAGTGTTAGTGTGAGTGTTAGTGTGAGTGTTAGTGTGAGTGTTAGTGTGAGTGTTAGTGTGAGTGTGTGAGTGTTAGTGTGTGTGTGAGTGTTAGTGTGTGTGTGAGTGTGAGTTTGGGTGTTAGTGTGAGTTTGGGTGTTAGTGTGAGTTTGGGTGTGTTAGTGTGAGTGTGTGAGTGTGAGTGTGAGTGTTAGTGTTAGTGTTAGTGTGAGTGTGAGTGTGAGTGTTAGTGTTAGTGTGAGTGTTAGTGTGTGTGAGTGTGAGTGTTAGTGTGAGTGTGTGTGAGTGTTAGTGTGTGAGTGTGTGTGAGTGTGAGTGTGAGTGTGTGTGTGAGTGTGTGTGTGAGTGTGTGTGTGAGTGTGAGTGTGTGTGTGAGTGTTAGTGTGTGAGTGTGAGTGTGAGTGTGAGTGTGAGTGTGTGTGAGTGTGAGTGTGTGTGAGTGTGAGTGTGAGTGTGTGTGAGTGTTAGTGTGTGTGTGTGAGTGTTAGTGTGTGTGTGTGAGTGTTAGTGTGTGTGTGAGTGTTAGTGTGTGTGTGAGTGTGAGTGTGAGTGTTAGTGTGTGTTAGTGTGTGTGTGAGTGTTAGTGTGTGTGTGTGAGTGTGAGTTTGGGTGTTAGTGTGAGTTTGGGTGTTAGTGTGAGTTTGGGTGTTAGTGTTAGTGTGTGAGTGTTAGTGTGAGTGTGAGTGTTAGTGTGTGTGTGAGTGTTAGTGTGTGTGTGAGTGTGTGAGTGTTAGTGTGTGTGTGAGTGTGAGTTTGGGTATTAGTGTGAGTTTGGGTGTTAGTGTGAGTTTGGGTGTGTTAGTGTGAGTGTGTGAGTGTGTTTGTGTGTGTTAGTGTGAGTGTTGGTGTTTGTGTTAGAGTGTGTGTGTCTGCTAGTGAGTGTCAGTGAGTGTGTTACTGTGTGTCTGTTACTGAGTGTGTTTGTGTGTGTGTGTTAGTGAGTCTGTTTGATGTCTGTTAGTGAGTGTGTGTTTGTCAGTGAGAGTGTATGTTTTGTGAGTGTGTATGTATGTCTGCCGCTGAGTGTGTCTCTGTCAGTAAATGTGTGTGTCTGTTAGCTAGTGTGTATGCATTTGTTCGTGAGAGTGTGTGTCTTCAGCACTTACCTTTCTCCAGCGCCGGACTCCCATGGCGCTGGGGATCTCTCCGCCTTTCAGCTCCGAATGCGCATGCACGTCAAGAGCCGCGCACGCATTCAAACCGCCCATAGGAAAGCATTACTCAATGCTTACCAATGGACGTTCAGTGTCTTAAAATGGCGGAAGCGCCTCTAGCGGCTGTCAGTGAGACAGCCACTAGAGGCTGGATTAACCCTCAGTGAAACATAACAGTTTCTCTGAAACTGCTATGCTTTCAGCTGCAGGGTTAAAACTAGAGGGACCTGACACCCAGACCACTTCATTGAGCTGATGTGATCTGGGTGTCTGTAGTGGTCCTTTAAGTGTGTGTGCATCTGCATGCACTGGCGTAAATACCGCGGTCGCAGCCCTGCAACCCCTGCGACCAGGTGCCCGCCGCCATGTGTTGCTGCCCTGGCCCGCGCAGAGTAAGCGCGAAGGGGGGGGGCCCACGGATCAATTTTCGCACCGGGGCCCCATGGGTCATGTGTACGCCACTGCTTTTGAATATGTTCAGAAAGGAATGGATCATATTCCGCTAACAGCTCAAGACAGCCCAAATAATTCCCGTTGTGTACTGAGCCAATAACTTCATTACTTCCTCGAAAAGACAGACCTCGTGATGAAAGGAGCTTTATAACGCTCAGGATACGGCAAAGTATTTTGTGCCAATATTTTTTCTGATTCTCAAACTGGTTGACAAGATCTTTGTCTATGCGTTGACCAGACGTTTTTCTCCTGATAAGGGCTTCAATTGCTTTTCCATGAGAAGCACTATTTTCATGCCTGCTTAAATCTCTTGTGGCATGTCGCCAATCTGAATAACCAGTTGAAGTCAAATGTGTTGTTTCATCTTTCGAAAATAGTTTGCAAAGAGCACAAAAAACTTTGCCAGTTTTCGGAGAATAACACAGCCAGTCACGCTTAACTTTTTCGCCATTTAACTGTTCTCGGAAAAACAAAGATTTTGTACAGTGTCTTGTAAAAGTTTCACCTGGACATATCTTTTCTGAGGCACTAAAATCACTGTCCATATGTTGACAGTTGGTAACCCCATTTTCACAGAAATATTCTCTCAAGGCATCACAAATATTCCAATCTCCAATGTCATTTGAATATATTTCTTCTTGCTGTTCTGTTATATTTTCATAGTCCAACTCAGTGGATCCACTTGTTGCACTAGATGTACTGACAGCAATTGTACTGGTTGAACTTGAAGCGGAAGCATGTATATCAGTTGCACTGCTTGTTCCAGATGTGCTTTTTCCACAAAAATCTGTAATTTTTTTAGTTTTAGACAAGATTTTTTGCATTTGTTTTTCTTCCTCTTTTCTAGCTTTCAGCTTCTCCCAACCACTACGTTGTTTTTTCATCCTTGGGTGTAAAAAAAAAAAAAGGATGGTCAAATACAGTACTTTCTATAGGAGCTTTTTTTTTTTTTAACAGCTCCTTTATTAGTGCAATTATCTTGAGTTCTCCTAGGCCCACGCAGAGGACACATTGATCTACTGTGGTAAGGTACAACTCCAATAATTGTATATTGATCCAGACACAGACTGTGGTACAGTATAACTCCCATCATTATATATTGATCCAGACACAGACTGTGGTACGATCCAGACACAGACTGTGGTACGATCCAGACACAGACTGTGGTACGATCCAGACACAGACTGTGGGACGATCCAGACACAGACTGTGGGACGATCCAGACACAGACTGTGGGACGATCCAGACACAGACTGTGGGACGATCCAGACACAGACTGTGGTAGGATCCAGACACAGACTGTGGTAGGATCCAGACACAGACTGTGGTAGGATCCAGACACAGACTGTGGTAGGATCCAGACACAGACTGTGGTAGGATCCAGACACAGACTGTGGTAGGATCCAGACACAGACTGTGGTAGGATCCAGACACAGACTGTGGTAGGATCCAGACACAGACTGTGGTAGGATCCAGACACAGACTGTGGTAGGATCCAGACACAGACTGTGGTAGGATCCAGACACAGACTGTGGTAGGATCCAGACACAGACTGTGGTAGGATCCAGACACAGACTGTGGTAGGATCCAGACACAGACTGTGGTAGGATCCAGACACAGACTGTGGTAGGATCCAGACACAGACTGTGGTAGGATCCAGACACAGTCTGTGGTACGATCCAGACACAGACTGTGGTACAGTACAACTCCCATCATTATATATTGATCCAGACACAGACTGTGGTACGGTATGACGCCCATCATTATACAATGATCCAGTCACAGAAGTGTCTGGGACAGCATAACTCCAAAGGTTTTCAAAACCATATAAAACCTGTACATGGCATTGCTGAACACAAATAGAAGTGTTCTAGAGCAGTAAAATGTAGAATGAATATGACATCATTGGTGAAAGGGCAGTTTGTGTGTGAAAAATGCAACAAAAAATCATGAACACTAATTTTGGCAAGGGTTTGTGACTAACTGGCTACTAAAATAGACTGGACATACTCAATTTTGAATACCCTAGGTTGTCTAAGTTTGCAAACGGTATGCCATCATGGGGGTGATTCTCATTCCTGGGCTGCCATACAGTCTGAAATACAACAAAGGCCCAGTTGGCCAATCTGGCAACTTTAAATGTGTAAAAACTGAAATGGGCAAGCCCTATATCTGAACTTGTAAGTTTTCAAAACCCTATAAAACCTATACATTGAGCAGGGGTACTGTTCTGCTTGTGAAACAATTGCTGAACACAAATATGTGTTTTTTTGCCGTAAAAGCAAACAGTATTATGACAATCACTTTTTAAAATGCCATGCAGAACTAAGAAAATAACATTTAATTTCTCAAATTTTCTTTTTTTTATTTTACTCATATTAAATTATGTTCCATATATAAATATGTGAGATGAAAGCTCTTTTTCTCATGAACAAAATAATATATAATAAGTGTGGGTGCACTTCATATGACAAAATCTCCTTACTTTTCAGGGTTGTAAACCTCCATTCATAAAAAAAAAATAAAAAACAATGCAACATTTTCACACATATATATATATATAAATATAGACAGCATATACTGAATCTCCAAATAAAAGCCAACTGCACTCAGTGTCTTAATTACATATATATTTTATCGATACCATTAAAGTATTTTGTTCCTGCAACTACCCCTTCATTTGGCGTCTATCTTGGCAACATGGAGGGGGACCACGGGAGGGGGACCCTGAGGGTGGGGGCACCCTCAGAGGGCACTATAGTGTCAGGAAAAACGCTTTGTTTTCCTGACACTATAGTGATCATTTAACATGACTATGGAGATTACTGTTTTCTAGCTGCTGTGGACTGTGGACATCAGCAGCTAGAAACAGTAATTTTCATAGAGCTGTGTTATGATTTATGGACACAGCACTCAGCATGCTTAGCCAGTCAGATAGAAGGCTGGCTAAGCATGCTGAGAGCTGTGTCTATATAACATAACACATTAAAGAAATTACTGTTTCTAGCTGCTGTGGACTAGCAGCTAGAAACAGTAATTTCTTTAATGTGTTATGTTATTTAGACACAGCTCTCAGCATGCTTAGCCAGTCAGTAATTTTCATAGTGCTGTTATGATTTATGGACACAGCTCTCAGCATGCTTAGCCAGCCTTCTATCTGGCTGTGCTTCTTGAGAGTCACAGTCCACAGGCTCAGAAACAGCCTGTGGACTGTGACTCTCAAGATGCAAAGCCAGATAGAAGGCTGGCTAAGCATGCTGAGAGCTGTGTCCATAAATCATAACAGCACTATGATTGCCATTTTTTTTTTACCATTTACAATAAGCTTAATAAGGGTGTTCACTCTGATCTCCAAGTGGAAAAGATCTCAGTACATCCTTGGACTGTTCCTATTCCTACACTACATAGTTAAAGACTGCTAAGGGAAATATATAATATCACTAGAAACAGAAATACACTAAATCCCAGTGTGTAACAATCAAATACTGAACACTTAAACACTTGTGTGGTATCCCATTAAACCACACCAATAGAAGAAAAATGTCAAAATATACAATTTGCAGGAACTGCACACTATACGGAATAGGCTAATTATAAAAAAAAAAAAACATATTGAAAAGGGATACTAGAAATCAAATCTTGAGAAAGATTTGTAAAATGTGAGAAAAATACCTAGAAGAGGACTCATTGCATAAAAAGAAAACTCAGAGGAAATATAAAGTCCCATTTATTTGTAACTATAATGGAAACAATAGAAGAGTCCATCAAGCCATCACAAATATTGGCACATCCTCAGGGATGATACAATTTTAAAATAATATTTTACACCTCTCCCTCCCCCCCCCCCCCAGTGGCGTACATACCAGGGTCGCAGGGGTCGCGGCTGCGACCGGGCCCGGCCCACCAGGGGGCCCGGCCGCCCCTGCGACCCGGTATGTATGCCACTTGGCCAGCCTCTTCTCCTGGGGGGCCCAGGAGCCGGCCACCTACGGGCCCCCCGAGGCTGGCCCTGCTGTCACCCGGCTGGCCGGTCCTGCGGGCGCGCGAGGGAGCACTCTCCCCTGAGTGCTTCCTCTTCAGCTCCCTCGCGCACCGCAATGATACCGGAGCCGGGAGATGACGTCATCTTCCGGCGCCAGTATCAGTACGCGGCGCGCGAGGGAGCTGAAGAGGAAGCACTCAGGGGAGAGTGCTCCCTCGCGCGCCCGCCTGCTTGCCTGCCTGCCCGCCGGGTGACCGGCCCCCCAGGAGCCCAGCAGCACCACTGGACCCCAGGGAATCCCCTCAGCACTCCAAAAGGTAAGGAGGCTGGGGGGATTAAATTTTAAAAAAAATGTGTTAGTGTGTGTGTGTGTTAGTGTTAGTGGGTGTGTTAGTGTGTGTTAGTGTGTGTGTTAGTGTTACTGTGAGTGTTAGTGTGTGTGTGTTAGTGTTACTGTGTGTGTTAGTGTGTGTGTAACACTAACACACACTAACACTCACAATAACACTAACACACACAGTAACACTAACACACACACACACTAACACTCAGTGTGTTAGTGTTACTGTGAGTGTTAGTGTGTGTGTTACTGTGAGTGTTAGTGTGTGTTTTACTGTGTGTTAGTGTTACTGTGAGTGTTAGTGTGTGTTTTACTGTGTGTTAGTGTTACTGTGAGTGTTAGTGTGTGTTACTGTGAGTGTTAGCGTGTGTTTTACTGTGTGTTAGTGTGTGTGTTAGTGTTACTGTGAGTGTTACTGTGTGTGTTAGTGTGTGTTAGTGTTACTGTGAGTGTTAGTGTGTGTTAGTGTTACTGTGAGTGTTAGTGTGTGTGTTAGTGTTACTGTGAGTGTTAGTGTGTGTGTTAGTGTTACTGTGAGTGTTAGTGTGTGTGTTAGTGTTACTGTGTGTTTTACTGTGAGTGTTGGTGTGTGTTAGTGTTACACACCAACACTCACAGTAACACTAACACACACACTAACACTCACAGTAACACTAACACACACACTAACACTCACAGTGTGTTAGTGTTACTGTGAGTGTTACTGTGAGTGTTAGTGTGTGTGTTACTGTGAGTGTTAGCGTGTGTGTTAGTGTTACTGTGAGTGTGTGTTTTACTGTGAGTGTTAGTGTGCGTGTTAGTGTTACTGTGAGTGTTAGTGTGTGTGTCACTGTGAGTGTTAGTGTGTGTGTTAGTGTGTTAGTGTTACTGTGAGTGTTAGTGTGTGTGTTACTGTGAGTGTTAGTGTTACTGTGAGTGTTAGTGTTACTGTGAGTGTTAGTGTGTGTTTTACTGTGAGTGTTACTGTGTGTTAGTGTGAGTGTCAGTGAGTGTGTCTGTTTAGTGTGTCTGCTAGTGAGTGTCAGTGAGTGTGTTACTGTGTGTGTCTGTTACTGAGTGTGTTTGTATTAGTGAGTCTGTTTGATGTCTGTTAGTGAGTGTATGTTTTGTAAGTGAGTGTGTATGTATGTCTGTCGCTGAGTGTGTCTCTGTCAGTAAATGTGTGTGTCTGTTAGCTAGTGTGTATGCGTGTGTTAGCTAGTGTGTATGCGTCTGTTCGTGAGAGTGTGTATGTGCGTGTCTTCAGCACTTACCTTTCTCCAGCGGCGGACTCCCTTGGCGCTGGAGATCCCTCCGCCTCTCAACTCCGAATGCGCATGCACAGCAAGAGCCATGCGCGCATTCAAACCACCCATAGGAAAGCATTACTCAATGCTTTTCTATGGACGTTCAGTGTCTGAGAATCGCGGAAGCTCCTCTAGCGGCTGTCAGTGAGACAGCCACTAGAGGCTGGATTAACCCTCAGTGAAACATAGCAGTTTCTCTGAAACTGCTATGCTTTCAGCTGCAGGGTTAAAACTAGAGGGACCTGACACCCAGACCACTTCATTGAGCTGATGTGATCTGGGTGTCTGTAGTGGTCCTTTAAGTGTGTGTGCATCTGCATGCACTGGTGTACATACCGCGGTCGCAGGGGTCGCAGCCCTGCAACCCCTGCGACCAGGTGCCCGCCGCCATGTGTTGTGGCCCCGGCCCGCGCAGAGTAAGCGAGCGGGGGTGGGCCCACGGATCAATTTTCGCACCGGGGCCCCATAGGTCATGTGTACGCCACTGCCCCCCCCCCTCCCCCTCGATGAGTTTCTGCTACCTGCTCCAGAAGCTCCTACTATCTCGTGGGCTGATGTGGCTGAGCGCAGTTGTAGTACAGGTTGTACACAGCGCAGCGTGCAGGAGGGATAACCGCGGGTGCACTGAGGTCATATCCGGCGGCCGCGGCATTACAGGAACCGCACCAGCTGCTCTGACATCCTGCCGCCGGATATCCTGTGACGTATATCCGCCGGCAGGACGGCAGAGCAGCTGGTGCGGTTCCTGTAATGCCGCGGCCGCCGGATATGACCTCAGTGCACCCGCGGTTATCCCTCCTGCACGCTGCGCTGTGTACAACAGAGAAGTTTTCGCGCGGGCCGCTCCCGACGGCCTTTTGGCTGGCGGATGGGCCTATTTTATGGTAGGGGCCTGGAGCTGCAGCTCCATCAGCCCCTACGTTAATCCGGCCCTGCACACCACAACCGACTTGCTCCCTTTATACTATCCTACGCTTATGCAAATATACGGCTATTTGCCCCTTACACAAATATATATATATATATATATATATATAAATACATTTATTTTATTTTAAAACATGTTTAATATTTTTTTACTTTCCCACCAGCACATTTCAGACAGTCCCCTTGCTGGCAGACCTCTCTTTGAGAGTGATCACATGGCCCCCTGGGGCCTCATTTGCCGGGGGAGGGCTGCCTGGGCTGTCAGGCAGACCTCCCGAAAAGGATCGCGGCGGAGGTAAGTCCACGGGAGCTCCTGGGGCTGAAAGCCGTTACGGCGTTCTATGCCGCCGCAACGGCTTTAAAGCCCATTTAATGCGGGATGGCATAGAACGCCGTAACGGCGTTAAGGTGTTAAATTTGACTTACTGGAATTTGTTTTCTTTTACAGAAGTTTTTTTTGTGTTATATCCTTAGTTTTTTTTTTATCAGTAAATTAGTAATTAGTAACTAGTTGATCAGTACATTTGTTTTGATAAGAAATTAGAAATTTTGGTCTTGAGGAGTGTAACACATTTTACCTTTGAGTACATTAGGTTTATACTCATATGGAATAAAAAGTAGATAGCCAGCCGACACTATAAAAAACAATAAAACCAGGTTTGGTCTATACCCCTCTAAACAGTCTTTTAAAGGGACACTGTAGTCAGCAGAACAACTACAGCTTATTGAATTTGTTCTGGTGAGTAGAATCATTACCTTCAGGCTTTTTGCTGTTAACACTGTCTTTTCAGAGAAAATGCAGTGTTTACATTACAGCCTAGTGATAACTTCACTGGCCACTCCTTAGATATCTTTTAGAGATCCTTCCTGGGTCATGGCTGCCTAAATTGCATCCAAAAATTCAGTGTCTTCTCCCTCTGCATGCAGACACTGAACTTTCCTCATAGAGATTCATTGATTCAGTTCATCTCTATGAGGAGATGCTGATTGGCCAGGGCTGTGTTTTAATTTTGCTGGCTCTGCCCCGATCTGCCTCCTTGACAGTCTCAGCCAATCATATGGGGAAGAAGTTTGATTGGATCAGGCTACCATTTCTGCTGATGTCAGCAGGCAGTGGGCAGGTCTAAAGGAAACAGGGACAAATCCAACAGCTTCAGGCTTGAATACAAGTAATATTTTAATATATTTAGGGAGGCAAGAGGGGACCAGGGTGGCTAGATAGTGGTTTTAACCCTATAGTGTCAGGAATACATGTTTGGGTTCCTGACCCTATAGTGCTCCTTTAAGAAAACCTTCCTCTTCTGCCCATTGTTCCATTAAAAGGTTGAGCTGATCTCCACAACCTCCAATGGTATAGTTACTTTCTGACTTATGTAGTCTACTGTGGCAAAAGGAGAATTATATCTGCCTCTCTGGGGATAGTAGAACTTTAGCTTCTTCCTCTATTAGGGAGAAATACCCTCATGCCTTGTGCCACCTCTCTCTGTTCTCCTTGATAAAGTAGAGAGCAGAGACTATCTTTTGTGGAGTAGTTCTCACATTAAGGGTGTAGCCTTAAACACATGACTTTATCCCATGGCAAGTAGTCAAACTGTTTTCAAACTGCGGGTCATCTGGGCACCTCTAATCTGGTCTCCTCTTCTGAGAAAGTTAAAAGCTTACTCTAAGTATCTGTCAGGATTCCTCCATATTGTCTTGGAACTCCTCCATGTTGGATTCATCCTGATCGGCAATACCCGTATGATATCCGGGTTTCACATTTCAATCTCTTCCCTTCAAAAGGAAGCCGCGACCGCATCTAAAGTGCTCAATCAATCTTGTCATTTGATGTGCTCTCGCTACTTGCTACTTTGTTGCTGCTTCGCTACAGAACTCTGCTAACCTGATTTCCTGTGTACCGAACCTCTGACTTTGATCCTGGCTTCGCTCTACTGCACTCTCCCTCTCAAGGAACAGACTTATCTTCAGATTCCTGCCTCTCTTCACTTACTTCAGGAAATCATAATTCATTTTACTCTGGAAAGGACTTCAACTCCCATCATTCATCAAAGATATAGGTATGTGAGCGCTCCAATAATAAAGATAAAATAATGAAAAAGATAATGAAGTGGTCTGGGTACCAGGTCCCTCAGGTTTTAACCCTTCAGATGTAAACATAGCAGTTTCATAGAAACTGCTATGTTTACATTAGGAGTCAATCCAGCCTCTAGTGGCTGTCTTCCTGACAGCCGTTAGAGGCGCATCTGCAACGCTTGATGCGAATTTAGCATTAATCGCGCAGAGCGTCCATAGGAAAGCATTGAGAAATGCTTTCCTATGGACTGTTTGAATGCGCGGGCGGCACTTGCCGCGCATGCGCATTCCGCTCCACTCGGGAGCTGACGTTGGCGGGGGAGTTCACCAGCGCCGAGGGAGCCCGGCGCTGGATAAAGGTAAGCTACTAATGGGGTTTTAACCACGGGAGTGGGACCCTGAGGGTGTGGGCACCCTTAGGGCACTATAGTGTCAAGAAAACCACTTTGTTTTCCTGACACTATATAGTGATCCTTTAACCAAGATTCCCATTCTTCATGCATTTTTATTTGAAAACATTATTGCTGCGAAAGACTGCCAAGGTTAAAGTTCTTTATTTAAATAAAATATATTTTCTTAAAGTAACAGTATCCAATTTGTTTCTTCACCTGCGGTTGAGTTCCAAATATTTTTTGCTGAGTACTATGGCTCTGTACCCCAGTAATGGGGCAAACCATTTAGCAACAGTTTGCCATTTTACCTGGGTCTAACTGGGTTCTTGGTCTGCTCTTAAGAATTATTTATGACATAGAACTGCAGAAACAGGATGCTCATCCTGTTGGCCTTTCAGTCCCCCTCCCTCCCCTGCCCAGATCCCCTCCCTCCCCTGCACAGATCACCTCTTCTCCTGACTCACTTACAGTCCCCCTTCCTCCCCTGCACAGATCCCCTCTCCTCCTGGCTCACTTACAGTCCCCCTTCCTCACCTGCACAGATCCCCTCTCTCCATGCACAGCCCCCTCCTTGTACAGATCCCCTTTCCCACTGCCTCCCCTGCACAGATACCCTCTGTCCCAGGGCTCGAGTCCTGCAGGAACGCGTGGGAACGGCGTTCCTGCACTTTTTTTAGTGCAGGAACGCCGTTCCCGTTTATGGTCCTGCAGGCACTCAGGGAGCGGCACAAAATGCCGCCCCCAAATGCCCCCCGTGTTCCCCCTGTCATGGGGGGCCCAAGAGGTGGCCTAATGGCCACCTGAAGGACCCCCCCCGGCCGGCTCTTGTCTTGCTGTCAGACGCGGCGAGGGAGCTGTGTCCTCTCTGCTCCCTCTCGCCGCGCCGTTTGCTGATGCTGGGAGCCGGAATATGACGTAATTTCCGGCTCCCAGCATCAGCAGACAGCCCGCGCGGCGAGAGGGAGCAGAGAGGACACAGCTCCCTCGCCGCGTCTGACAGAGAGAAACAAGAGCCGGCCGCACTGAAGCCCCACTGGACCCCAGGGACAGGTCCACGCCAGCTCTCCAGGTAGGGAGGCTGGGTGGACATTTTTAAATTGAAAAAAATATATACAAATAATTTTTGTGTATGTGAGTGTGTGTGTTTGGGAGTGTGTATGTTTGTATGTGTGTGTGTGTGAGTGTATGTGTGTATGTGTCTGTGAGTGTATGTGTGTGTCTGTGTATGTGTCTGGGAGTGTGTATGTTTGTATGTGTGTGTGTGTGAGTGTCTGTGAGTGTATGTGTGTGTCTGTGTATGTGTCTGGGAGTGTGTATGTTTGTATGTGTGTGTATGTGTCTGTGTGTCTGTGAGTGTATGTGTGTGTCTGTGTATGTGTGTCTGTGAGTGTATGTGTGTGTCTGTGTATGTGTCTGGGAGTGTGTGTGTGTGTGTCTGTGAGTGTATGTGTGTGTCTGGGTGTGTGTGTGTGAAAGTTTTTGGGTTGGGATGGGTGGGGTTCTGTGTGGTGTATAAAAATAAAGGAGAATTACAAAAAACATGTAAGATATGGTCAACGGTATCAGTCCAAATATGGGTGGTGTCTCAACACATGCCCTACTTGTTTCTTGCTCTTCCTTGGAAAGTGACAACCTGGGCATGTGGCTGGTCTAGCTAAACGGAAATCTGGACCTGGTAACGTAAACTGCTCGGCAGGCTGTCTGTAGCTTAATAAATAGGGTTAGGCAATATCAAACAGAGGTTAAAGGTAAAGACAGAATACCTTTACAAACCATTCAATGAGGAATATCACGTTTTTGCTTAAGAACTAAAAAGATCCATTTGATGGCACATTTTTAAAATTATTTAAAATTATTGTATTATCTTCAGCAGTGTACTAGGTTGTTTAGTCTACCAGTGTTTACCTCACAAAACTAAAGATAGCCTTCCGTACGATTTATTATCCCTAGTAGTGTGTGTGAGTGTATGTGTGTGTGTGTGTGTGTGTGTGTCTGAGAGTGTGTGTGTGTATGTGTCTGTGAGTGTATGTCTGTGTATGTGTCTGGGAGTGTGTGTGTGTGTCTGTGAGTGTATGTGTGTGTGTGTGTGTCTTTGAGTGTGTGTGTGTCTTTGAGTGTGTGTGTGTCTGTGTATGTGTCTGGGAGTGTGTGTGTGTGTGTCTGTGTCTGGGAGTGTGTGTGTGTGTCTGGGAGTGTGTGTGTCTGGGAGTGTGTGTGTCTGTGAGTGTGTGTGTGTCTGTGAGTGTATGTGTCTGGGAGTGTGTATCTGAGTGTGAGTGTATGTGAGTGTGTGTGTGTGTGTCTGAGTGTACGTGTGTGTCTGTGAGTCTGTGAGTGTGTGTGTGTGTCTGTGAGTGTATGTGTGCACCTGAGTGTGTGTGTGTACGTGTTTATATATGCATGCAAGTTTTGTTTTTTTCTGGTGGTGGGGTGAGGGTGGAACTCGAGTGAGTTCCCACACTTTATTCCCCAGGACTTGACCCCTGCTCTGTCCCAATGCACAGATCCCCTCTCCACCTCCCGCTCCTGCGCAGATCCCCTCTCCCCCTCCCCTCCCTGCAAACATCCCCTCTCCCCCTGCCTCCCCTGCACAGATACCCCGTCCCCTGCATAGATCCCCTCCCTCCCCTGCACAGATCCCCTCTCCCCCTCACTACCCTGCACATATCCCCTCTCCACCTCCCTCTCCTGCACAGATCCCCTCTCCCCCTCCCTCCCCTGCACAGATCCCCTTTCTCCCCTACACAGATCCCCCCCCCTCCCCTGCACAGATACCATCCTTTCCCTGCACACATATCCTCTCCCCCTGCCTCCCCTGCACAGCCCCCCTCTTCCTTGCAAAGATCCCCTCTCCCCCTCCCCTGCAACCATCCCCTCTCCCCTTGCCTCCCCTGCACAGATCCCCTTTCTCCCCTGCACAGACCCTCTCTACCCCTCCTTCCCCTGCACACATCCCCTCTCCCCTGCCTCCCCTGCACAGATTCCCTCTCTTCCTTGCACAGTCCCCCTCTCCCCTGAACAGATCCCCTTCCTCCCCTGCAAACATCCCCTCTCCCCCGCCTCCCCTGCACAGACCCTGTCTCCCCCTTCCTCCCCTGCACAGATCCTCTCTCCCCCTCCCTCCCCTACATAGATCCCCTCTCCCTCCTTCCAACCCTGCACAGATCCTGTCCTCTCTCTCCCCTGCACAGATCCCCTCCCTCCCCTGCACACGTCCCCTCTCCCCCTGCCTCCCCTGCATAGATCCCCTCTCTTCCCTCTCGCCCTCTCTCCTCTGCACAGATCAACTCTCCTACTCCCTCCCCTGCACAGATCCCCTCATTCCCCTGCGCAGATCCCCTCATTCCCCTGCACAGATCCCCTCATTCCCCTGCACAGATCCCCTTTCCCACTCCCCCTGCACAGATCCCCTCTCCTAATGCCTCCCTGACAGCCCCCTCCCTCCCCTGCACCCTGACAGTCACCCTCTACTGTACAGATCCCCTCTTCCCCTACTTCCTCGGCACCCTGACAGTCTCCCTCACCTGTACAGATTTCCTCTCTCCCCTGCCTCCCCTGCACTGTCCCATTCCCCCCTGCACAGAGCCCACTTCATCCCTGCACCTTTCACAGCACCCCTCCACACACACCCTCCCTGCCAAAAAAATAAAAGTATATATTTTTTAAATGTGTATGAAAAATTAAATTCAATAAGCGTGTTTCCTTTCAAATCAATAAAAAGTTAAATATACTGAAGCGCTTCAGTAACAATAATTATTTAAAGGAACACTGCCCAATTGGCAACCTCCACTCAATAAAATCACTGTTTAGTAGATATGTCCCCAATGAATTACATGCATTAATTTTTATGCATGCATTCATTGGAGGTATATCTTAAAAAAAGCTTGAAAAGGTTGTTTTGTTGGCCTAGAGGGGTTGAGTACTTAAAAGAGGTCTGGTGCAGCCACGGACATTTACGACTACACCGGACATGACGTGGGTCAAGATAGCGGCGGCAAACTCAGGGGCAGCCACGGGCGGCAAAAGCTCTAGCTACGCCACTGTTGTTGGCGCTATATTAATATAATAACAATAATAATGAGGAGGGGGCGGAGTCTGACTGTGGATCTGAACAGACATACAGACATACTTTCTGTGAGCTCCCGAGCCCGGATCTGATTATAGGCTGAATCCGTGGGCACATTGCCTAATCCTGAACCCCAACATACCAGAACTTGTTCTACAACAGCTGGTGAACCGGGGGATACCTCTCATACCTGAAATGCCCGCTGGACTGCACGAACCAAGGCTGGGGGCCTACACCACGCCGAGCACGGGAGAGACGGCCGCTCTCCCGGCTCATGGACGCATGCAGCTACCATGGTACTCAGCTACCCCCCCCCAGGACCGGTGGGGGTTATCCCGG
Organism: Pelobates fuscus; assembly: GCF_036172605.1. Classification (NCBI taxonomy): domain Eukaryota; kingdom Metazoa; phylum Chordata; class Amphibia; order Anura; family Pelobatidae; genus Pelobates; species Pelobates fuscus. The sequence goes on along the minus strand of NC_086321.1, from coordinate 284,871,037 downwards.
TCCACAATATACTGACCCCACACATCTCCGTGGACCCCAATGGCGTACACAGGATACAACTGTGTTCCCTATTCACGGGCCGCATGCCACTCCAAAATGGTGGATGCGCAACCCCACGGGGTCACTACACCTCCAGAGCATGTTACCAGCGCAATCAAACCTCTGGACACCCGTCTGGACGAGCTGTTCGAAACCCTTTGGGCGCAGATAGAGGCTCGACATGCGGTGACACAGATGCGGTTACAATTGGATTCGATCATGACTGGACGACAGAGCGGCAGCAGCCGGAGGGAACTTGAGACATCCTCGGGCAATGCGCTGACGACGCAACCCGCAACTCCCTACACTAGCCCATCTGGGCCAAAGGCCACCAGGGGAACGACCCCGGCGCATCCACCATGCAACAACACCGCGGCCTCCAGACCTGTCCCAACAGGGAAGGACCCGGTCTTGAGAAGCTCCCAGGTCCGTGGAAACGGGATGCCGGCCTTGCTGCAGGCCCGGAGCTGGAGGGTAAGATCGGCTTGCTCCTGGCTGTCTGCCAACCTCTGTAACTACCCGGTGCCGCCGGCAGAGATTCCACCTGAAGGAAAGGGGTGACCAAGCAGCCCACGGGTGGTCTCCACATACACCCTTTAAAAGACCCTACCCAGTTTCACATGGACGCTGACACCATATGACCTGATATTCCGTAATGTTGCAGAACTCATTTTATTTTATGTCTACATTTATCTTATGCATATACCAACTGACACAGAGGGCTCCCCTACAGCCTGCTCCATATAATGTTGCTTAACTAACCACCTCGTCCTTAGATCACAGTGTATATGTGAAAGCCACCGCTTATTTGACTGCCTTACACAGCACGAGCAGTCCAGGGTTAACACTGCTACGCGACACACAGCCCGCAACAAATCTCTAGCACCCGGTCTCGCCACATGGCAAAGACACCCGTTCCCACATTGACCACCGCTGACCGACTCATCCCTATTCCCTCAGACATACCGAGTATGCACGTCCAATATGCGCCCACGGAGATACGAATGAAGCCTCCCATAAGTATATTAAACTTACTTAACTAAGCCTGATTACACAAATATGATATTCTTCCTGTCACTAGCCCCCTTACCCCCGATACATGTTCAGTGATTTAAGCCAGTATATGATATGCAAATTAAACCTCCAAAATCGAAACTGAATACATACATGTCCGGATCATCTTGTTAATTAACCCTTTATTTCTGTGACAAGGTGGGAGTTTAAGCCTGTTAATAATCTGCACACAAGGATCACATATGTAAACTTGCACGCACGTACGCATTCCCTCCTCACCTTGTCACCCAGCTTATTATATCTGTGACATATTAGGTAACTTAAACCTGTTTATAATATGTTTTAAGCTTGTATATGATATGCAAATTAAGTCTCCTTATCCAAAACTGAATACATACATGACATGAAGCCAATAATACTTGCAAAAAGGCAATTAAAGTGGCTAAACTAGAAAATAAGAAATTGATAGCCAAAGAATGCAAAACCAACCCCAAACATTTTTTTCAAGTACATTAATTCTAAAAAAACAAAAAATGAAAGCGTAGGTACACTGAAAACAGAGATGGGTCTGTTAGTCAATGAAGACCAGGAAAAGGCAGAAATTTTAAATAACTATTTTTCTTCGGTATATATTAATGAGGATCCTATGGCAAGAGATATGCATATGATTGCTGCAACAAACTTGCAGATAACTTGTGATTGGATAACTCGAGACAAGGTGCTACAGCTATTAAAGAAAATTAATGTAAATAAAGCTCTGGGGCCTGACGGTATCCACCCACGAGTACTTAAGGAGCTAAGTGGGGAAATAAGTGAACCTCTGTATTTAATTTTTCAAGATTCTTTTGTTTCAGGTATTGTACCGGAGGATTGGAGGAAGGCAGATGTTGTTCCTATATTTAAAAAGGGTTCAAAATCCTTGCCTGGAAATTATAGACCTGTGAGCTTAACTTCTGTGACAGGGAAATTATTTGAATGACTATTAAGGGATAATATTCAGGAATTCATTGGGAAGAACTGTGTTATTAGCAATAATCAGCATGGTTTTATGAAACATAGGTCATGTCAAACTAACCTAATTGCATTCTACGAAGAAGTAAGTAGAAATATAGATCAGTGTGTTGCAGTGGATGTGATCTACTTGGAATTTGCCAAGGCATTTGATACGGTTCCTCACAATAGGTTAGTCTTCAAACTAAAATAAATTGGTCTAGAGGAATATTCTTGTTCTTGGGTAGAACATTGGCTTAAGGATAGAGTACAGCGAGTTGTCATAAATGGTAAATTTTCAAGCTGGACAAAAGTGGTAAGTGGTGTCCCTCAGGGTTCTGTTTTGGGACCGCTTCTATTTAACATATTTATAAATGATCTTGAAATGGGCATTGAAAGCCATGTATCAGTGTTTGCAGATGACACAAAACTTTGTAAAGTAATAAAATGTGAGCAGGATATTGCCTTGCTTCAGAGGGATTTGGATAGATTGGGGGACTGGGCACTAAAATGGCAGATGAAATTTAACGTAGAAAAATGCAAAGTTATGCACTTCGGGGTTAAGAATGCACAAGCAATTTACACCCTAAATGGTAGTGAACTAGGGATAACCACACACGAGAAGGATTTGGGAATTGTTATAGACAACAAATTAGGTAGCAATATGCAATGTCAATCTGCCGTTGCTAAGGCCAGTAAGGTTTTGTCATGTATAAATAGGGGCATAAATTCTCGAGATGAAAATATAATTTTGCCTCTTTATAAATCGCTGGTAAGACCACACCTTGAATATGCTGTGCAATTTTGGGCACCTGTTCTAAAGAAGGATATCATGGCACTAGAAAAAGTGCAGAGACGAGCTACAAAATTGATAAAAGGAATGGAGCATTTTAGTTATGAAGAAAGGTTAAAAAATGTAAATCTCTTCAATTTGGAAAAACGGCGCCTTAGAGGGGATATGATAACATTATACAAATATATTCGGGGCCAGTACAAACCATTATCTGGAAATCTATTCATAAACAGGGCTATACTTAGGACACAATAAGGATATGGAATTCATTGCCGGAAGAGGTGGTTTTGTCAGAGTCTATACAGATGTTTAAGTTGCAATTGGATAAATACTTGCAAAAACACAACATACAGGGATACAATTTCTAATTAGTGGGGTAATAGCTGCTTGATCCAAGGAGACATCTGACTGCTATTTTGGGGTCAAGAAGGAATTTTTTCCTAGTTTGTTGCAAAATTGGAAGCGCTTCAGACTGGGTTTTTTGCCTTCTTTTGGATCAACAGCAAAAGCATATGTGAGGAAGGCTTAACTTGATGGGCGCAAGTCTCTTTTCAGCTATGTAACTATGTAACTATGTAACTATGTAACTATGTAACTATGTAACTATGTAACTATGTAACTATGTAACTATGTAACTATGTAACTATGTAACTATGTAACTATGTAACTATGTAACTATGTAACTATGTAACTATGTAACTATGTAACTATGTAACTATGTAACTATGTAACTATGTAACTATGTAACTATGTAACTATGTAACTATGTAACTATGTAACTATGTAACTATGTAACTATGTAACTATGTAACTATGTAACTATGTAACTATGTAACTATGTAACTATGTAACTATGTAACTATGTAACTATGTAACTATGTAACTATGTAACTATGTAACTATGTAACTATGTAACTATGTAACTATGTAACTATGTAACTATGTAACTATGTAACTATGTAACTATGTAACTGTTTTTATATGCACATGTATGTTTAGAATCAACCTGTTATCAGTTTAATTTGTTTATTTTTGTTACTAGCTAGAGACAGATGAAACTGCTCATGTATAACTGCATAATGTAGAACCTGCCTAACATGTACTTCAAACATTTGGCCTGTGCGGTCTTATAGCTACATGGCATGATGTGCTGCAACAAGTCACTAAACTAGCCCGTTGAGTACTAGCCATGTCTTAATGAAAGCACATGTACTGAGAACAGCAGACCATGCTGTATTCTAAACGAGTCTGGCGCGACATAGCAAGGCACTAGTTACAATGGATATGCCACGTTTGACTCGTATCTCATTTCAGCCTGTTTATAAAACGCTGGCCTTAATCGACATATAAAAAATGAGGCATTAATTTTATGGAAATGTAATCACACAATGCTTTTGCTGTATTAACCCTAACCTGTAAATCACACATGCATTTCCCTTTCTTTATTCTGTACCCCTCACACATGCCTTAATAAAAGAGATTGACAAAAAATAAATAAAAAATTAATTATAATGAGGAGACACAGAGCTGCTCAAGAAAATGTCACATCGAGGATGTAAACTTTCTATTCATACATTAATCAGCAGATTATTAATTCAAACAACACCAGAACATAATAACAACTCATTAGGGAGGAAAAAATATATATGTATTACATGGTGACAACCACTTGAGCAAATTATTTATTTGAGTTCTCAGGAATACCCCATATATGTCATCTTCAAAATAGGAATATACATTGTAAGCTTTCTTTTATACATGTGGTATCAAAGCCTAACAGCTATACATTATCTACACATTGGAAATTTGCTTAGAAAACCAAATTTTACTATAAGTGGCGTACTAATGGTGACTTCTAGGTGGTTCTGTTGGGAGATCGAACGAGCATATTAGAAATCAAAATAAGTTTTGTGGGCAAAAATGTAATATCCAAACTAGATAACTATCAGCTTTATAAATCAGAAATGCATTATGTGAACTTCTTGATGAGCAATTAAAGGTTTGTGAACATGTGATATCAAGGGTCTACAATTCAATGGCCATCAAAGTACCTCTTTGCAAAGTCATGTAATGCTTTTCTGAGGGCCTGTTTCACATCATTATTTCTCAAACTGTATATTATTGGATTGCACATCGGAACTATCTGCACAAAGAGAACAGATGTTGCTTTACTTTGACTGAGCTGATATGATGAAGGTGGTCTCATATACAAACAGAATATTACCGTATAAAATAAGATAACGATCGAGAGATGAGAGGAGCAGGTAGAGAAGGCTTTGTGTCTTCCTTCTGATGTGCGAATCGTCAGAATGGTGGAGATTATAAAGCAGTATGAAGTAAGGGTGAGCAAGAAGCAGGACAGAACGAGAAGCACACCTTCTGAAAACATAACCATTTGGATGAAAGTTGTATCGCTGCACGAGAGCTTGAGCAAGGGCATCATATCACAGAATAAGTGGTTGACTTCATTCAAGGAACAGAAGTCCAAGCTGGAAATAAAGATAATCAATGGAATGGCACCTAGAAAGCCAATCACCCAGGCACCAACAGCCATCCTGCAAGATGAATTCTTATTAAAAATGAGGGGATAATGCAAGGGCTTGCAAATAGCCACAAAGCGATCATAAGCCATGACTGTGAGCAGGAAATACTCAGCACTGGCGAAACCCAGGAAGAAATAGAGTTGTGTCATGCATCCAATAATAGATATTCTTTTATTTCCTGTGATAAAGATGTTTAACAGGTTTGGTGCTGTCACTGAGGTGAAGGATATATCCAAAGAAGCCAAGTTGCACAAAAAGAAATACATAGGCATGTGCCGGTGATGGTTAAAGCAAATAATAAAAATTATTATTACATTTCCAAGAAGAGTAATAACATACATGAGTAAAAATAGCAAGAATAGAGGAATCCTGAGCTGGGGGACATCAGAGAACCCAATGATATAAAATTCAGTCACTCTTGATTTATTTTCCATCCCTCATTGTCTTTACTTACACTATGTAGAAAGGGAAGAAGTAATCTGCAACTAATAATAAATATGTATTCTGGAAACTCAGAACAAGATGTCATCATCAGCATGCTATAATAAGCCAAGAAGGAGAAAAAGTTAAATATGACATAAATGTAATATCTAATATCTCATAAATGTAATAAATAAACAAATAACCAATACACCTCACGGTGAATACACACATAAAATACTTATATGCAGGATTCAATAGACAATGTCCTATAAGGATTTTCCTTTGTCTTTTGACCAGTCTCCAAAGATATGATGTTCAATGATATTCAATGATATTAGAGTTGCATGTGTGGTTATGAAGTGACTGTGTATCACTCAGAGCTTTCTCTGCTTTTCTGTCATCCTATCAATGCGTTATGCACCTGAAGAAACCAAAGATCTCTTTCCTTTATACAGACAAGACCAAAGTGGAGATGTTTGGCCATAATGCACAGCACCACGTTTGACAAAAAACAACATATATACAACATATATCAGCACAAAAACCTCATACCAATTGTCAGCACGGTGGTGGAGGGGTGATGATTTGGGCTTGTTTTGCAGTCACAGGACCTGTGAACCTTGCAGTCACTGAGTCTATACTGAACTCCTCTGTACACCAACGTAGTCTAGAGTCAAATGTGAGGCCATCTGTCTGACAACTAAAGCTTAGCCGAAACTGAGTCATGCAATAGGACAAGGATTCCATGCACACCAGCAAGTCGACAACAGAATAGCTGAAAAAGAAAATAATTAAGGTGTTGCAATGTCAGTCAAAGTCCAGACCTCAACCCGATTGAAATGCTGTGTCGATACCTTAGAAGAGCTGTGCATATCAAATGCCAGCAAACCTCAATGAACTGAAACAATGTTGTAAAGAAGAGTGATACAGAATTCCTCCAAAACAATATGAGAGACTAATTATAATTACTTCAAGTTATTGCTGCTAAAGGTGGTTCTATGAGCTATTGAATCATAAGATGTACTTAGTTTTTCACACATGGCTTCTCCATTTTGGCTTTATTTTTGTTAACTAAATAATGACACGGTGTAATATGTCATGTGTTGTTGTTCATCTGAGGTTGTATTTACCTAATTTTAAAACCAGCTAAGGATGAGTGTTATTATGTACTGATATGTTAAACCATAGAATTTAAAGAGGATGTACTTTCCCCCCCGTGTGTGTGTGTATATACAGGGAGTGCAGAATTATTAGGCAAGTTGTATTTTTGAGGATTAATTTTATTATTGAACAACAACCATGTTCTCAATGAACCCAAAAAACTCATTAATATCAATGCTGAATATTTTTGGTAGTAGTTTTTAGTTTGTTTTTAGTTTTAGCTATTTTAGGGGGATATCTGTGTGTGCAGGTGACTATTACTGTGCATAATTATTAGGCAACTTAACAAAAAAACAAATATATACCCATTTCAATTATTTATTTTTACCAGTGAAACCAATATAACATCTCAACATTCACAAATATACATTTATGACATTCAAAAACAAAACAAAAACAAATCAGTGACCAATATAGCCACTCAAAAGCCTGCCATCCATGGATTCTGTCAGTGTTTTGATCTGTTCACCATCAACATTGCGTGCAGAAGCAACCACAGCCTCCCAGACACTGTTCAGAGAGGTGTACTGTTTTCCCTCCTTGTAAATCTCACATTTGATGATGGACCACAGGTTCTCAATGGGGTTCAGATCAGGTGAACAAGGAGGCCATGTCATTTGATTTTCTTCTTTTATACCCTTTCTTGCCAGCCACGCTGTGGAGTACTTGGACGCGTGTGATGGAGCATTGTCCTGCATGAAAATCATGTTTTTCTTGAAGGATGCAGACTTCTTCCTGTACCACTGCTTGAAGAAGGTGTCTTCCAGAAACTGGCAGTAGGACTGGGAGTTGAGCTTGACTCCATCCTCAACCCGAAAAGGCCCCACAAGCTCATCTTTGATGATACCAGCCCAAACCAGTACTCCACCTCCACCTTGCTGGCGTCTGAGTCGGACTGGAGCTCTCTGCCCTTTACCAAACCAGCCACGGGCCCATCCATTTGGCCCATCTAGACTCATTCTCATTTCATCAGTCCATAAAACCTTAGAAAAATCAGTCTTGAGATATTTCTTGGCCCAGTCTTGACGTTTCAGCTTGTGTGTCTTGTTCAGTGGTGGTCGTCTTTCAGCCTTTCTTACCTTGGCCATGTCTCTGAGTATTGCACACCTTGTGCTTTTGGGCACTCCGGTGATGTTGCAGCTCTGAAATATGGCCAAACTGGTGGCAAGTGGCATCTTGGCAGCTGCACGCTTGACTTTTCTCAGTTCATGGGCAGTTATTTTGCGCCTTGGTTTTTCCACACGCTTCTTGCGACCCTGTTGACTATTTTGAATGAAACGCTTGATTGTTTTTCCACACGCTTCTTGCGACCCTGTTGACTATTTTGAATGAAACGCTTGATCACGCTTCAGAAGCTTTGCAATTTTAAGAGTGCTGCATCCCTCTGCAAGATATCTCACTATTTTTGACTTTTCTGAGCCTGTCAAGTCCTTCTTTTGACCCATTTTGCCAAAGGAAAGGAAGTTGCCTAATAATTATGCACACCTGATATAGGGTGTTGATGTCATTAGACCACACCCCTTCTCATTACAGAGATGCACATCACCTAATATGCTTAATTGGTAGTAGGCTTTCGAGCCTATACAGCTTGGAGTAAGACAACATGCATAAAGAGGATGATGTGGTCAAAATACTCATTTGCCTAATAATTCTGCACTCCCTGTATATATATATATATATATATATATAGAGAGAGAGAGAGAGAGAGAGACAGAGACAGAGAGAGGGAGAGAGAGAGACAGAGACAGATACACACACAAATACACACACACACACACACACACGAAACAGGGCTGCACTCACCTAGGCATGTATACATAATTAAGGTGCTGCTGGGACAAATTGTATAACACAACTCCCTTAGATTTGAACCCCTCCCAGTCACAGGTGCCCATTCTGGTACCCTACTTAACCTTACACTGCATAGAGCCCCAGGAGGACAGTTTTCCCAAATAAGTGGTTCAATCTCAAAGGAGCAGGAATTAGGTTGTTAGGGTAGGACAAACGAAAATTGAGGTCCATTGAAGCTTTGTCAGGCTTTTGCAATATAGTATCATATACTGTAACTTTTTTTTTTTTAAAAGATGCTAGTTTATAGCCGAGTGAGCTGGTTTCTGCTCGTTCTGTCGGTGGGGTTCTGAAACATCATAAATTGCATTGTGACTGATATTAATTATAATATGCTCATATGATCCAATGTTTCTCTACATTATGTTTTGTTTGTTAGGGACAACACATTTTATACTTTTAAATTCTCTCAGGGACTCTGGTACGTTGCTGTTGCCTACAGAAAGGAGACACAGACATAAATACCTACAGATATTATAAATTGTATTGGGTAATGGAGGCCAAACGATAAAGCAAAATGTTTTATGCAAACCTGAAAAGAAATTTATAAAAATAATGTACAGCTGTCACCAATATACTTGTCCATCCAAGCAAATGCCAAGTACTGATTTTGAAAATGATTGCTATCTTTTCTTCTGCATTTGTCAATTTGTATCCAACCATACCTATCTACCCACGGATTCCATAATCAGGGAAATTATTGATACCGTTCAGTTCTGGGGCTAGTTTCTTTTAATGTGGAGAAATCACTACAAAAACATATAGAATGTTCCATTACTTGTCTTTCAGAATTCCCTACAAGCAGTGTTATTTGGAAGTAACCCGATCTTCTCTAAACCAACATGTAGATTTTTAGTTGTTGAACTACAACACCCATGATGCCCATACAAATTCAAAATCCTGGTTATGGGATATATATGGCATCGCAACATCTTTTTGCAACTCTTACAATATGACATGTTTTTACAAATCCTGGACAGATCCCTAAAACAAAATAATAAAAAAAACTTCTTAAATAACTAAATAACATTTATTAATAAACTGGTTTATCACGCTTCTACTACTTACATATGCTTGTAAGCTTAAGGTTTTAATTATCGTCTACTATATTCTAATCTTACCTGCTGAGTGCATGAATCTGCTTTGTATATTAAAAGTAATAATATATCGGTCAAACATACAACAAATATATTTTTACAAAATATAAACGGGTTAAATTAGATTACGTGAAGTCATATCTATGTGATAATTTGTTCACCCTCAACTAAGCTATCCCATAGATGTCTTGATGTAACAGTTCAATGGAGAATGGAGATGAACAATTTATATTCTTTTTATGTCTCGAGTTATAGCTGAGATTTCTCACTGGGTGAGTTATATATCATTACATTGTATCCCTTGTCTGATGTTCTCATGGGAATGTGTTGCATAAGCAATAGCTGAAAGGAACACTCCAAGTAGCACAACCACAACGTCTTATAGTGGTTATCATGCTGGAGTACCTTGGAGACCCCTTCATTAGTAATCAAACTAAACTGTTTGACCTCTTTCCTTGAGTCTGCCGGTTGCTGCTCCTCGCTTCCACAAAAAACTCTCTGTCTGAGCTAAGTCCTGCACAGTTGACTCTCAGCCAATAAGCTAGAGGAGCTTCCGTCTCTCTGACAATCTTGCTATAAGTAAAAAGCTGAATAAGCTGGGTCTTTAATATTAACCTGAGCATATGATTGAATAAATATTAACCAACTTTTCTTTTATGTATAATTATATAAGATTACATAACCCATCTCTTTGTTTCCCATCTGACATCTTTCTCGGTATCTTTTCTGTTTAAATGCATGTTATTATACAGTGTAGTGATTCTGTATATCATTATGTATTGTCCTGTCTTGTCATGCTTTTATATTCTTTTTTGTATGTACGATATAAATGTTTTTATGCAATAAAAAAGAAAATAAAGCAAAAAAAGGTAAAAATAATCCTTCATAAGGATCCTTCGGCATTGCTCAAGACTATGTGACCTTGGGGGTGAATGCTATCTATTCTGACATTGTTCAGCAGACTATTAATTAAAACAAAACCAAAACATAATAACTCATTAGTGTGTTAAATATATATATTTATTACAGTGAACAACCACGTGAGCAAATTCTTTTTTTTGTTATTTCCATTTGGAATACACCACATACATTATCTTCAAAAAATGAAAATATGTTGTAGGTTTTCCTTTAAACATGTTGTATATTGCACGTTTAAAAGCTATACATTATCTATATTTTGGAAACTTGATTAGAAAATCTAGCTGATTTTAATGGAAAACCAAGGTTCACTATAGCGAAGTTTCATACTAATGGTGGCTTCTCAGGTTAGGTGGTTCTGGAAGTCAAAATAGCAAATTAGAAATCAAAATAGGTTTTTCTGAGCAAAAATTAAATATGCATAATTATTGAATTTCAGGCTTCTAAATAAGAGATGCATGGTGTTTATATTACATAAACTTCTTGATGAGCAAGTAAAAGT